>NC_079225.1:24459614-24464614 GCF_029633865.1 Lampris incognitus
TGAATGAAGAAGAGCTGGACGTGGGGAGAGGCAGATGAATGAAGAAGAGCTGGACGTGGGGGGAGGCAGATGAATGAAGAAGAGCTGAGCGTGGGGAGAGACAGATGAATGAAGAAGAGCTGAGCATGGGGAGAGTCAGATGAATGAAGAAGAGCTGGACGTGGGGAGAGGCAGATGAATGAAGAAGAGCTGGACGTGGGGAGAGACAGATGAATGAAGAAGAGCTGGACGTGGGGAGAGACAGATGAATGTAGAAGAGCTGAGCATGGGGAGAGGCAGATGAATGAAGAAGGGCTGGACGTGGGGAGAGGCAGATGAATGAAGAAGAGCTGAGCGTGGGGAGAGGCAGATGAATGAAGAAGAACTGGACGTGGGGAGAGGCAGATGAGTGAAGAAGAGCTGGACGTGGGGAGAGGAAGATGAATGAAGAAGAGCTGGGCGTGGGGAGAGGCAGATGAATGAAGAAGAGCTGGATGTGGGGAGAGGCAGATGAATGAAGAAGAGCTGGATGTGGAGAGAGGCAGATGAATGAAGAAGAGTTGAGCGTGGGGAGAGTCAGGTGAATGAAGAAGAGCTGGACGTGGGGAGAGGCAGATGAATGAAGAAGAGCTGGACGTGGGGAGAGGCAGATGAATGAAGAAGAGCTGGATGTGGGGAGAGGCAGATGAATGAAGAAGAGCTGAGCGTGGGGAGAGTCAGATGAATGAAGAAGAGCTGGACGTGGGGAGAGGCAGATGAATGAAGAAGAGCTGGACGTGGGGAGAGGCAGATGAATGAAGAAGAGCTGGATGTGGGGAGAGGCAGATGAATGAAGAAGAGCTGAGCGTGGGGAGAGTCAGATGAATGAAGAAGAGCTGGACGTGGGGAGAGGCAGATGAATGAAGAAGAGCTGGACGTGGGGAGAGGCAGATGAAAGCAGGCTGAACTTCTGATGATCCCACCGACAATACGGCTCTGAACTGGAGCCAAAAGGTAAGCCGAGATATCAGACAGAGACAAGTCGGAGGAGTGACAAACAGACCGACAGTCAGTCAGAAAGACGATCAAACAAAGACAAAGAAGAAGAGAGATGTGCCAATAGCCCCGAGGTTTGAAACAGAAGATAGTGTGTAGTTGTTTTGTCTGGGCTAGCATGCAGGTAACATAGCTCGGCTTTTGAAAGATAGAGAACGAGAGAGACAGGCAGGAGGAGAGAGACGGAAGTGAAAACACACACAGGGATTTAGGAATTGCTCCAGATTAAAGTTATTATTCCGTGCTCTTTATAAAAATAAGAGATGTTTTCTCATATTCAGTTAAATTGGTACAGTGTACAATACATTTAACATCTAGATACAGATTCATGCATGAAGGCCTGCATACACACAAACACACACACACACACACACACACACACACACACACACACACACACACAAACATATACACATGTACACTTTTATGTGGTTGTTTTTCCATCTGCTCCTTGTTTGCAGGTCCCTGTTGGTCACTCTCTGCTCATTTTATTGCAGTCTGGATATCCTCAAGAAGCAGGACTCAGTATACGGTGCTGTCATTTCTCTCTCTCTCTCTCTCTCTCTCTCTCTCTCTCTCTCTCTCTCTCTCTCTCTCTCTCTCTCTCTCTCTCTCTCTCTCTCTCTCTCTCTCTCTCTCTCTCGCTCTCTCTGTCTCGCTTTCTCTCCCTTTCTTCCTCAGAGTCTCGCAGGGTCTCTGCTGTTGTTTTTGGCATTCATGTTGTGTTTGGCAGCAGACGGTCATTGAAGAATTTGGGCAGAACGTGTCCCTAGCAATCATCATCACAGAATCCCTACTGAGCTGACACAAGCTCACACACACACACACACCCACACACACACACACACACACACACACACACACACACACACATGCATGCATGCACACACATGCACACACACACCACACGCACACACATGCATACATGCACACACAGATGCACACACACACCACACGCACACACATGCATGCACACACTCACACACACACACACCACACCACACACGCACATGCATACACACACACATGTGCGCGCACACGCATGCACATGCATGCACACGCGTGCACACACACACACACACACACACACACACACACACCTATACAAGCGCAGACAAACGAAGAGGCCTGATTGCTCACTCTGGAGTGCACATTGTAACAGATCCAGACTGAGTGTGTCAGAACCTCACATGAGGATACGTAGAGAGATAGAAAGATGCAGAGTAAAGGATGGAAGGAAGGAAGGAAGGAAAGAAAGCAGGCAGGCAGGCAGGAAGGAAGGAAGGCAACAGCCCGGAGTGTACACGGGTAAGGAGAATAGGAGAGTACGGAGGTCGCTGGGAAAAGTTGGAAAAGGAAAGTCTAGGGTCAAATGTGTGTGAAATATGTGAGCATGGATATAGTATGTGTGAAAAAATTTTGACTTTTTTAGAGAGATGTTTGACAGTAAAGTAAGGGCGTGCTCCTCGCTCTCTCAGAATGCACACACACAGACAAACAGACACACACACACACACACAGACACACACACACACACACACACACAGACAAACATGTGCTGGTCAGCCTATATGGTCAAGTGGTGTGATAAAGTGCTGTCTGGTGTTCTCTCACTCTGTAAGCCCCCCGAGAGAGGATCAATACTCGCTCAGCATCAGGTTACTGCTAATGTTCTCACATCTTTAACCAGTCAGGGTGTAACTCTGTGTGTGTGTGTGTGTGTGTGTGTGTGTGTGTGTGTGTGTGTGTACGTATATGTGTGTGTTTATGTGCGCTGATCTGCCCCTGGCGTGACCCGCATGTTGCCATTATCAAACCTAGTCTGTACAGAAAAAGACGAAGAGACTAGGGGTCTTCTCTAACTGCGTTCTGAAAAAGCGTCCTGAAGTCCTTAGTCACAGCGCCTCCTAAGGACAGGTATTGGGTACTGCAACTGGAAGATACTTGAAACTGCAGCAAAGGATGGATTTAGTGATCCCGTCCATCCATCTATCCATCTATTATCCAGATATTTATTGATTGATATTTATATATTTATAATTAAATGTTTTATCATAACTTTTTATTTATTATTATTATTTAATTATTTATTGATAATATATTGATTTATTGTTTTATTGATAGATTAAGTGGTAGGAGAAAATCTCATCTGTAACAAATCGAGGAAATATTTTGTTATGGTAGCTGCAGCCCAAGATGTGTGATTAGCTTAGCTGCATCGTCACTTCTTCTGCATGACATCTTCTCTGCTGCAGGGTTGCAGCATCCCTGATGTAAAGCCTGTGCTGTGTAGCCATAACACAGCGTCTGTGTGTGGGCCACTTTGGGAAAACACTGAGCAGCTCAGCGTGACCAGTCTGTGGGACTACTACTTGAATCTATCTGATATTTAAAAGAACCCCCATCTCTGTCTGAGACCCTTCTACCTTCCTTAATTTTTTTGCATTTCTGCATAGCAGGCCCTCAGTGGAAATGTCATCGATTCGCCGCCCACTGACAGTTCTCCGATGTGGATGACACGCCTGTCCTCCTGAAGCAACAGGTACAGGCCTGGTGGCCAGGTAGATCACAGTGGTTACTGCTGCCTGTTAGTCGTCAGCACCCCGGCACTGAGCAGCTAATCTGGCTAAAAGCTTGTGTACAGCGCTGTGTGCATGTGCGTGTGCGTGTGCGCGCGCGTGCGTGTGTGCATCCACATGCATGTGTTACATTTACCCCAGAGCTAAGTTAAATGTAAATTATTTAAACAGACAGGTCAATAATGCAGACACACACACACACACACACACACATGAAGACGGCTTAAGAGCGGGGGCGAGAGTCTGCACACCGTGTAGGTTATGAGTGTTAGTCGTTAGAGGCTACAAAATTTTTTTTTTAATCACTACTCCCTGCCCCTCCTTCCTCTCACCTCCACCTCTTTTATCAGTACCCTCATCTCTCCATCCCAATCAATCCCTCCCTCCCCCTCGCTAATGCACCCTTTCATGTGCTCTCCTATTTCTCCTTCTCTCGCTCTCTGTCTCCCTCTCTCCCTCTCCCTGATGTCTCATGGCCCTTTTGTAAGCCCTCTACATTTTTGGGGGTAATGCGATCCCCCCCATTTCTCCCTAGGGTGGTCCGCTCCTCTCATTCAAACAAGGAGTCTGGGTTGAATGGAGCTGGGTAGGAGAGGGGAGTTGGAGGGAGAGTAAAATGTAGGAAGAGGATTAGGACAACCTTGAGGTAATGACTTTTTAAATCAGCCAGTAAATGTTTTGCTTATCCACTCCTATTGGACACACACACACACACACACACACACACACACACACACACACACACACACACACACACACACACACACACACACACACACACACAACCTGATGAGCGGGCGTGGGTATCTGCCCTGTGTGTGTGTGTGTGTGTGTGTGTATGTGAGAGTGTGTGTGGAAATAACCAAACCCAACTCATCAGGGGTGTGTGTGTGTCCGTGTGTGTGTAGATAACCAAACTCAACTCATCAGGGATGTGTGTGTGTGTGTGTAGATAACCAAGCCCTGCTCATCAGGTGTGTGTGTGTGTGTGTTTAGATAACCAAACCCCAACTCATCAGGTGTGTGTGTGCGCGTGTGTGTGTGTGTGTGTGTATGTGTATGTGTATGTGTGTAGATAACCAAACCCCAACTCATCAGGTGTGTGTGTGTGTGTGTGTGTGTGTGTGTGTGTGTGTGTGTGTGTGTGTGTGTGTGTGTGTGTGTGTGTAGATAACCAAACTCAACTAATCAGGGATGTGTGTGTGTGTGTGTGTGTGTGTGTGTGTGTGTAGATAACAAACCCCAACTCATCGGGTGTGTGTGTGTGTGTGTGTGTGTGTGTGTGTGTGTGTGTGTGTGTGTGTGTGTGTGTGTGTGTGTGTGTGTGTATGTGTATGTGTGTAGATAACCAAACCCCAACTCATCAGGTGTGTGTGCGTGTGTGTGTGTGTGTGTGTGTGTGTGTGT
>NC_079225.1:24479614-24514614 GCF_029633865.1 Lampris incognitus
TGCTTACCTTGAAAGCAAGGGCATCTGTCACGTATGCACTGCGTATTATCACCCCCAGGCCAACAGCGGCCTTGAACGCTTTCACCAGTCACTAAATAACGGCCTCAGAGCACACCTGGCCCAAGGGTGCTCCTTCACGCATGCCATCCGTCACACTCTGCTGCACTACAGGGCCACATAGCACTCGACCACAGGAATCTCCCCAGCCTCTCTCATGCTGGGCAGAGAGATAAACATGCCCCTCTACACCCCAGGCACCTCCCTCTGGGGTCAGAGCCTCAGTCACCCATCAGCAGGGGTGGATGAATCAACGATCTGACCAGTCAAGACAAGCCAGGGTGCCAGACATCAACGCCTCAGACTGGGTCAGGGTCCGTAGGCCCCACCGGGACAATTAAATGGCCTCATATTTGTCCTCTCATCTCCAAGTCACCCGTCAGCTGGGCCCAGCCACCTATCTCCTCAACAATGGCACTCCAGCCGCCTCCGGAAGGTGCCAGCTCTGCCACACACAGCTGGTGACACACCCCAAACTATACCCTCAGCATGGCAGGACGTCCTGGGGCCTCAGGCAGCCCCTACACAGGCCCCAGACATTCCTGGTCCTCAGCTGCCCCTGCCTTCTGTCTCCTCACCTCGGCCTGCTCAGCCTCAGCCTCATGCCTCCCTGCGACCTGTTTGCACATGTTCACGCCCTGGCCATCTACAGGACTTTGTGTCAACTTTTCAATGTTGAAACCCTGCGAGGGGAGGGAGGGATTGTATGCCTGTGCATTGGGTCATCAGTGCTGCATTTGGGTTAGCACTGTTCTATTGTGCTGCAATCATTATGTGATGCATTTTATAGTTGTTCTTGAATTGATTGGTTGAGTCTGCTGTAGGGTTTTTTTTAAATGGAGCATAAATGAATGTTGCGTTGATGCTGATCCTGTGTCATGGTGTGATCCTTCAAACATAATAGGTTGTTTTTCAGGGGTTGGGCTAGGCCCCTTCGTTCCAGTGAAGGGAAATCTTAATGCTTCCGCATACCAAGACATTTTGGACAATTTTATGCTTCCAACTTTATGGGAACAGTTTGGCAAGGGCCCTTTTCTGTTCCAGCATGACTGTGTCCCAGTGCACAAAGCAAGGTCCATTAAGACATGGTTGGGTGAGTTTGGTGTGGAAGAACTTGACTGGCCCACACAGACCGCTGACCTCAACCCCATCGAACACCTTTGGGATGAACTAGAACGGAGATTGTGAGCCAGGTCTTCTCGTCCAACATCAGTGCCTGACCTCACAAATTCTCTTCTGGATGAATGGGCAAAAATTCCCACAGACACACTCCAAAATCTCGTGGAAAGCCTTCCCAGAAGAGTGCAAGCTGGTATAGCTGCAAAGGGGGGACCAACTCGATATTAATGCCTATGGATTTAGAATGGGATGACATAAAAGCTCCTATAGGTGTAATGGCCAGGGGTCCCAATACTTTTGTCCATAGAGTGTATATGCATTTTCAATCAATCAGTCAGTCAATCAAGTTGCACTTCAATAGCGCTTTTCTAGCTGCAACAGCCACTCAAAGCGCTTTACATTTCTGTTCAAATCTGAATTTCAGACACCTGGTATAATAGAACACGAGCCGTTTTCTGTACAATCGCTACCTATTTCATATGTGCAAGGCCACCGAAATGTGATTTACAATGATTAACTTATTCACACGTGTATTACAAAAAGATTTGACATGGGCCTGCATACACCCACGAGGCCGGTTCACAGGGTTTGAGACAGAAACATCCTCTTGTAATTGTTTCACCCAAGTCCTCCAGTAGCCTCGGCACTCACTTTGTCACCTTGCCATCTCTTCGATCTCCTCCTTTACCTCTATTCAGACTTTTCACTGAAATTACTAGTTCTCCAGCTGTAGGGTCTGACTGTGGTGCGTCCATCCCAGTGACCTCATGTTTCTGGATCATCAACCAAAAGGCAGGGAAAATTGAAATGCCCCATCCATCCATAAAATACATGTAGCTCTCTGCTGCCCTGCCTCGTAGCTCCAAGTCACATTCCTTTACAGTCTACTGAGTGCTGCTCAGGCCACATAAATCTGTGTACATGTGTGCGGGTGTGTGTGTGCATCAGGGCTAGAAACGCTAATACCTCTTGGAGGTTAAATGTCGTGATGAAATTTATTGTTTGTGTTACCCGTAATGATGAGGAGGAGGTTGGTTTGAGCCACCCAAGCAGAGATATTTAAATGTTCCACTTGTCAGCCCAGCTGCCACATAGCTGCTATGTACATATGTATGCATGTGTGTGTGTGTGTGTGTGTGTGTGTGTGTGTGTGTGTGTGCACATGAGAAGTTTTTTCTTTTCCTGAGCTGTGATATAGGTTTTGGCTGCTGATTGACTATGGAATAAATGGTACAAGCACCGCTCATAGACAAGACACAGGTGCACAAACACACATACCCCCCCCCACACTCACACACACACACACACTCTCTCGCTCTGTCTCTCTCACTCTTCTCTCCTCTCGCACTACATTCTTAACGACATAGTCATATTTAATCAGGGACAGAACATCTATGTTCCATACCACAGTTGTGTAATTGCCGTTGGAAACTTGCGGTGGTGTAGGCACAATGAAGTCCAATATAGCCGTGATATGTGATGAAGGAGCATAAAGGGGAACGTATGGCACGGAAAAACTGAATGAGGTCCCCTTGAGCATCCTCCAGAAGAATCTTGGGGGAACTGTGCCATCTACCAATACGTTTTATATCGGGAAAAAAAATGTACAGCTGATTAGATAGATGGATAGACAAAAATATATAGGGGGAGGGAGGGTTTACTTGTTAAGACAGAGAGAGGGGGGGTAGTTGGTAGATAGGGGGGTAGTTTACTTCATAGCTGATGGCATTGAAGTAAGCGCCAAAGAGTCTCACAGCAGGTGGTATACACACTGTTGTTGTTCTTCCCACAAACTTATGATACCAATCTGACCTGCCAACTATGGACACACACACACACACACACACACACACACACACACACACACACGGACATAAACAAGAGTGGGTGATACGGGAAGGCCCGAAGTATCTATGGCATCTCTGCTACACTGGTTGCTGCTGTGCCAGCGTGTGTGTGTGTGTGTGTGTGTGTGTGTGTGTGTGTGTGTGTGTGTGTATATGTGTGTGTGTGTGTGTGTGTGTGTGTGTGTGTGTGTGTGTGTGTGTGTGTGTGTGTGTGCATGTGTGAACAGCGCCAGCTGACACCAAACCACACCATTACCAGCTGTTCCTCCAGTCCTGCTTGCCCTGTTTATCTGATGATTACATGTGACGGATATGTATCTTAACATATCTCGAGTGTACAACTCGTCAGCATTTATTTCTTGTGCATTTCTTGGTTTACGAATGAAAACAGAAAAACAAAAGCAAGCGTGTCAGCGTTGGTGGGAAGCGTTTCCCTTGGTTCATCCCCTACCACAGACACAGCAGCTCACGACAGTCTACAATATTCCTCCACTCGTACGTCAACACTTTCATTTGTCTCACATCCATCTCATATTCTCCTCTCCTCTCTCTCCTTCATAACCAACCCAAGTTAATTATCAGCTGCTCTCGTTTCACTTCAAAAGCAGGTTATCCTGTCATTCCCCTGAATTCTGCTCTGCCAGAACGTGTATGTCCCTCTTCTTCACGCTCTACTTCTTGGTCCTTTTTTTTTCTCTCGTTTGTGCTTCTCTAGCGTCCCCGTCTGGTCCATGTGAGTACTGCGTAGATAGTATCTGCCAATGGAGTAAGTAGGATATTTTTATTTGAAATAATCACGGTGAAACTTGGGGAAAAAAGATTTGAAAGCTATTGTTACCTTTGTTTTTCCAGTGTGATAATAATTGATTGTAAAAAATATTAACAAATATTTCCAACGGCTGTACAGCAGAAAGCAAATAAGATTTATGCAGAGCATCGCTCACGCAAATGAAAACAACAGTCCCACAGGAGAAAATGGTTCACAAGTCATATTGAAAACAAATCTACTAATGCTAATACACACGCGTGCGCGCGCAAACACACACACACAAACACACACACACACACAAAGAGTAGTCATTAAAGTGGGGTAAAACGCGTGGATAACAGCACAGTACAGAAAGTGAAGGAAAAAATAAAAACAATAAAAAGCAGTAAAAAAACAAAAACAAACACCTGGACCGAAATACAGACCAAACAGATTTTGCATAATAAAGACACAAACTATTACAAATGCTGTCTGTCTGCCGTAAATCTGATTTACTACTACTACGACCAAAAGCAGACCTCGTTAATAGCCATAAAAAATGTGCATGTCTTGAGAAAATTTGTCACCAAATGGTGCACGAATGAATTCAATCAAATATAGCTAAGCTCTTTTTGGGCCAGTTGTCTATGAATGAATTTTTATGAACTTCCGAGCTGACTTTGTGGAAACGTCTGTTCATTTTGGTGTGTATCGTGTTATCTACCGCCATCTGCTGGTGATATAAGATATCGTCAATATGCTCCATAATCACAATTAGCTGGTGTAGACCAGGGGCCTCATGTTACTAATCGTTACTATGGGCAAATTTGTGCGTACACACCCATGGAACTTTTTAGCCCTCAAGATTGTCTGACATTCAAAAGCAAAGCATGATAGCTATTTGTAATTCCTTCCTCCTAACATCTCTTGTCTACCTCTTGCAACGAGCAATCACCCAGGTCTTCAGAGACATCAGTGTTAGCCAATCGGTGTCTAAATTCAGGGATTACCCTGGCTCTACACTGGTCTCTGAGACAAACTTCAGGGCTAAAAAATCCCATGGGTGTGTATGCACAAATTTGCCCACAGTAACGATTGATACATGAGACCCCTGGATACCAAGGCCTAGGCCATAATAATGCAGACTGGGGAATGTATCGCCCCCAACATTCACATGTGATCAAATGGTTCCCCAACATTATGGTGAATGCGTTTGGTTTTTTTTTTTTGGTTTTTTATATTCTACAGAAACCAGCCACAGGTCACGATCCAAAACAGTCAATGTAATTTATTATAACGGTAGGTTAATGGTAAATGATTATTTAAATTGAGCCTTGATTTGAATAAGCTATGTGTAAAACTTAGTGACATTAATCCATTGGTCTGTTGTTTATGGGACACTGAGTTATTATTATTATGAGTGTCAAAACTGGACGTGGAGTGAGGTGGGTTCACCTCTGTGCTGTTTTAATGAATTTTGCCAATTCTTAATTCTTCATCTTCATCATCATCTTCTTTCTTTTTTTCCCCTTTTTTTGCAGCATGGATTGTATTAAAATCCTCATATACATAGTGTCACCTGAAAGCAACTGTGTATGTTGTTTAGTAAGAAAGAAAAACTTTTATCATTTAGCCAATCAAAAGATGATTTGAAATGCACATTCCATAAAAATGTATTTCATTATAGTTTTATTAAATATCTTAAAGTCCACGGTGGACCGTAGACCTGTTGCCCTGCTTTCTGTCCAATGTACGCCGGACAGAAGAACAGGAGCATCCATGCATTTGGAAATAGACTTGGACAAGCCACGCAAGGCTGAGATTTTGTACATTGCTACAAATATTTTCAAACAATCAACCTTGGGGGTTGTCACGGGTCATCCTCTGTGTGGAGTTTGCATGTTCTCCCCGTACCTGTGTGGCTTTCCTCCGGGTGTTCCGGTTTCCTTCCACGGTCCAAAGACACGCAGGTCAGGTGAATCGGCCATACTAAATTGTCCCTAGGTGTGTGTGTGTGGGGGGGGGGGCCCTGTGATGGCCTGGCAGCCTGTCCAGGGGTGTCTCCCCACCTGCCGCCCAGTAACTGCTGGGATAGGCTCCAGCATCCCCGCGACCCTAAGCAGGATAAGCGGTTTGGAAAATAGATGGATGGATGGATGGATGTTTTGATTTGCCAATAAAGTTGTCCCATTCTGACAGGGTAAAATCAAAAACGTTGGTTTATACGAGTTTGGGGACGAATTGCCCATCCTGTGTTTTATGCTTCTTTCTTTTTGCTTTTGCACATTGCAGTGGTGCTCTTCTCCCTTTAATAGTTTTCCCAGTTAACATGTAGACCGCAGTTCAACTCACAATATATCTGGTTAAAAAATGTACTCAACCTAACGAAGCCTTATTGAGACATCTCCACCACGTGGATGAGGTGTGTTATGCCAAAAAAATCCACCAGAGGGCAGAGTGGTTTAATTGAAGAGAGGGCTCCTTCATGCTATCCTCCCATGCAGAAGAAGTATACGACCTAAAAACTGCTAGCAGTCATGTGGGGGTTTATTTGTTGATTTTGAAAGGTAAGCTGATATTTATTGGCCAATACTTCTTTAGAGATTTTACTAATCATAATGACATAACTACATAAACATACGTTTAAAAAATATCTGCATGGTAATTTTTAGAAAGTGTAACTGACCAAACGGTGGACATATCATGCCATTAAAGGCCCCATGTTCCCGTCGCCCTGTGGGTTAGCTAGCAAATAGGTTAGCTATCGGCTAAGGTTAGGTTAAAGTAAATTAGGCGACGTTTAGGTAAGTTCAACGAAATAGGGTTGAGGGAACATATACATGCACCCCAATATAAAGGTCGTTGAACTAAAAAGCAACTCTTTGAAACCAAAGGTTTATTTTTTCAGAACTCATCCTTGCAAACACTATATATATGATAGTTTTAATCATTATGGTTTTATTAAATTTAATATTTATTTATGATTTACTTTTATTTCATTATGGTTTTATTAAATGTATTATTTATTTGTGATTTTTTTCCCCCAGTAGTTAAATATCACTGGATGAAAATCATACTCAGTCCAGTCAAACAAAGTTAAGACTAAGATGATAAAGCTGTCTTGTCGTCTTACTTTCTGTCTCGGTACAAATAGATGGAAGCCAACTTCTTTTATGAAACACAGCTGTGCAGTTTTCTGGCTCTGGTACCAGAAAAGGCCCATGAGTCAGATGCTGAGGATCTGGGTGATGATGATAAAATAGAGGATCCTGATTATAAGCCCACCCTAGCAGAACTGACTGAAAACTCTTCTTCTGAGTCTTCGGATGAGGCAGATGAGGCCTCCGCCAAGCATATCTTCACCTGGTGTAAGTGTGCATTTCATATTGTCAGTAGATGTCAGCACTGGTTCATCTTTGGCTCATAACGTCCTCTCATTGAACCAGGATCCTGTTCAGACACATTCCCGTGTGCAATTCCTGACTGACTTTAAGTTTCATCAGGGTCATCGGGATGGAACCTACAGCCAGCATACAGTCTGAACGCCCCATTCTGTATAACACCGCCAACGCAGACATGTTTCTGGATGTTAATTCACCAGGTAAGGAGTTTACCAGACAGCATTATCGATAGATTACTAGTTGAATAAACTACTGTGAATTCTTTGTATTTTATTACTCATTGACTATGGGGTCAGTGTAAAGGACAGCTGTGATGAAGTGTTTTAAAATGTGAATTTGATGCTTTTACATTTCATGCCACCCCCTCTATTCGCCGTTGCATGTCAATCTTTGTCCATGCTATGCAATTTAGCGCACATGATTTCAACTACCATATTTGAATCTAACGAATTATCGTACTAAATTCACCTAAATTCTTTGGTATGTGTATTAAGTCACTGTTAAGTCCAACCCACCATTAATGAGCCCTCTACAGCAGCGGCATGCTCAGCGGTTCTGCACAGGCTCCATAGACATGTTGAATATGTTCATATGTCAGGCAAAACAATATATGAAACAACTGGAAACCATTTATCAAATCGAATCTGTAAATATAAAAAAATGAAAGTACAGTTTTTCTCTAGTTTCCACCTCACTAATAGACTTCATTGATACTGCAGCTGTGATTCTGCATCATACATGTGTAAATGTAAATTGAGGTTGCAATAGATGACAGTGGTAAAATATTTTAAAATGTTTTTGCTTCTTTCATATGAGATTATTCATGATAATTATTTTATAACCTCAAGCATTTCTGTCTGACTTTGGTGTTGAAATGAACATTTCATGAGAATGTTTTATGTGGTTTCCTTTCAGTCGTATCCAGGTAGAACCAATAGCAGCCAACAAGTTATAGTGTGTTGTCTCTCCTCTTTCTGTTGGTAAGTTAAGCAGAACGTTTCACAACTGGTCTGACAGCTTGGGATATGTTTGACTGAAATACTTTCAAGAGTCAAGATCCTTTATTGTTACGTCTCATTATACAAGAGAGTAAATTCTTGTGTTTCGGCTCCTCAACACTGCAGCAACAATAGCATTAAAATAACAAAATAAAAAAGCAGTAATAATAATAAACAGTGTGCGGTGTATGTAAAGGGCTGTGTGTGTAGGCCCAGCCAGCCTTAATAAATGTGCATATGTGTGTGTAGTTGTTTGCATATTTGTGTGTGTTTGTGTATGCCAAGCTACATGTGTGTGTGTGTGTGTGTGTGTGTGTGTGTGTGTGTGTGTGTGTGTGTGTGTGTGTGCAAACTGATGAGCCGCTGTGGCGACTCTTAATGGGAGTAGCAATAGCAAGTCCTGAAGACCATAGGTCAGTACCAGTCAGTCCGGTAACAGGCTTAGTGTCTTTAATGTTCTTTGTTCAGAAGCCTGGTTGCTTTGTGGAAAAAGCTGTTTCAGAGCTTACTGGTCCGGGCTTTGAGGCTGCGGTACCATTTGCCTGACGGTAGCAGCTGAAACAGTCCATAGTTGGGGTGGCTGGGGTCTTTGATAATCCTATGGGCTTTGCTGACATAACGTCCGTGTCATGGTCTACGATCTGGGCTCTCCCTTCCCCTGATTGGTGGCGTAGTTCACCTGTGTCCGTGTGCATGAATGACCCTGATGGCCCCGGCTTCACTCACCTCCCCCTTCTCCAATTGGCTGTCCGGTTTCTGCCCTGTAATGAAAGTTGTCTGAATCGGTTGCCTCCACCATCTGCACTTGGGTCCTCTCTCTGCTACACGTGACAGTACGAACCAACCAGTATGGATTCAGCAGTTGGTTTGACATACTAGAGACAACGTAGGCAGACCAGTTGTCCCTAGGTGTGTGTGTGTGTGGGGGGGCCCTGTGATGGCCATTCACCCCAGACCGGTGTCTGGGGTGAATGGCCTCTGGCGGGGGGTTGTTCGGCTGGCTAAGCACTGGTCAAGGGTGGTGCCGAGCCGGCTCCAGCCCTGGACCCATTCTGGAGAACCTGCCTGGCCAGGGGAGGTCCCCATACTCTCCGCCAGTCTCATGTCCCTCGGCAGCCGGCTGACGTCCTGTCCGACTACAAGCTACCGGCCACACCGGCCGACTCCTACAGGTTCCTGTTCGACCGGCCACCTCAGCCGACCTGTCAGGCTCAGCTGTCCAGCATCCCTGAGCCTCAGTTGCCGCCGGGCCGCCTCCGAAGACTGTCCCCTGAGCGGCCATCCTGCCACCTCCAAGCTCTGTTTGCCCCGTGGCCCTCCAACCATGGTGGTACCGTCGACATCGCTGGCCTCCGGGTCATCCATCTGCCCGTCCGCTGGAGATGCTCTGCCTCCTGGTCACCCTCCCGATCGGTCCTAGCCCTCAGGCCGTCCGCCTGAGATCCCTGGCCCCATTCATTCTCTCCCTGGGCCCCTCTGTCTTTCCTGCTGGGTCCTTTGGTTTTGGGATGTCTGGAATCCGTTCCTTGAGGGGGGTGGGTCCTGTCATGATCTGGGCTCTTCCATCCCCTGATTGGTGGCGTAGTTCACCTGCGTTCGTGTGCCTGAATGACCCTGATGGCCCACTTCACTCACCTCCCCCTTCTCTGATTGGCTGTCCAGTTTCTGCCCTGCCAAGGATTTGACAAGAGCGTCTTTTCAAGGACTGGACGGATTCACGAGTGACTTTTGAGTTGATTCTGATTTACCAAAGCCTTGCTGTTAAAAGTATATTAAGACGGGCGTCCAGGTGGCGTGATGCTCTATTCCGTTGCCTACCAACACGGGATCGCCGGTTCGAATCCCCGTGTTACCTCTGGCTTGGTCAGGCATCCCTACAGACAGAACTGACCGTGGCTGTGGGTGGGAAGCCGTATGTATCCTGGTCGCTGCACTAGCACCTCCTCTGGTTGGTTGGGGCACCTTTTCGGGGAGGGGGAACTGGGGCAATAATGTGATCCTCCCACACGCTACGTCCCCCTGGCGAAACTCCTCACTGTCAGTTGAAAAGAAGTGGCTGGCGACTCCACATGTATCAGAGGAGGCATGTGGTAGTCTGCAGCCATCCCCGGAATGGCAGAGGGGTGGAGCAGTGACCGGGACGGCTCAGAAGAATGAGGGCAATTGGCCAAGTACAATTGACAATTGGGGAGAAAAAGGGGGAAAGAAGTATATTAAGACTATATTAATACAGTCCACTTATTTCAGAGGTGCACTGAACAAAGTCAGACAAGGAGATCTGATTCTATTCCACCATATGTCCAAGTGCTGTCTGGATTTTGGCCACCGTCACTTTTCCAAAGGCAGGTCACTGAATGACCCTCCATGAGTCACATACTGCCTGCTGCGCTAGATTCTGTTGTCCAACCACCTCCACAGTAGGCCTATAATAGTACATTTCCCTACAGTGCACAGAGCAACTGAGCGTCAAACAGACCCTTTTCAGTCTGACTGGTTTTCCTAACGGAGTCACTGATGCTTGTGCACATTAAAGCTCCATGAATGCCAGTTTATGAATTCCATTTTATTCTTTAAAATATGCACTAGAGTATGAGGCAAACTTCATACATCTGAACATTTAATAATACAGTGGCAGTATAATTTGTAAAATCATATGAGGAAACTTACACATTTATGAACATATTGATAAATGAGGTCCAACCTGTGAATAAATCAACAGAAACTAAGCAGAAAAAGACTATTTGCCCAACAACCGTGGCTGTATTGTGTCTTGTTGTCTCCATCAGATCCCTGTGAACTCACACTGGACCTAAACACAGCACACAGAAACCTCCTGGCTGAGGACAACAGAAAGTTGACGAGGGTGAGAGAGGATCAGTCATATGCTGATCATCCAGACAGATTTGACTACCAGAAACAGGTTCTATGTAGAGAGAGTCTGACTGATCGCTGTTACATGGAGGTAAAGTGGAAAGGACGGGCTGATATAGGAGTGACTCACAGAGAGATCAGAAGGAAAGGAGGAGGAGTTGACTGTCGTCTTGGATGGAATGAAAAGTCCTGGAGTTTGTTCTGTTGTCATAATGGATACATTGCCTATCACATTAATAGAAGTACAGAGCTACGTATCTCCTCCTCCTCAGACAGAGTAGGAGTGTATCTGGACTGGTCTGCTGGAACTCTGTCCTACAGAGTCTCCACTGACACACCTCCACCTCCACATTCACTGAACCTCTCCACGTTGGGATTGGGTTGTTTATGTCATGACTCCTCGGTGTGTCTGTGTTAGAGGAGGTAGAGACGCCTCCTGTGTCCTGGAGGAACACTCACACTCCTGCCCAAAGACAACTGCTGACATGATAGATCACTCTGTACAGGATCACACACACATATATAACTAATACATTGGGAGAACCAAGTTATTAAAGTTATGCAAATCCGTTTTAATCAGTGTAAACTTTTTTTGGGATGATTCTTGGAATATAATAATTTAATTTTTCTTTTTCTTTTTTCCCCTGGGAAGTCGAAGACCAGGTAAAATGCTCTCTAGCGGATCAATCTGCTCCCAGTTCTTGCCCTGACGGTCGCCTGTTTATCACTGCCAATCTCCGCCCTCAGGTTCTGCAGTGGGGCCATTCCTCCTACATGGCTTGTCATCCCGGGGTGAGGTGCACCCTGGCTCTGATGTGGCAACAATTTTGGTGGTCTTCCATGGAGAAGGATGTCTGGAAGTTCATTGCTGCTTGTATGACATGCTCCCAAAGGCTCTCATCAAGCTACACTCTGCCTTCCTAGGCCCCTGTTGATCCTTGCATTGTCCCTGATCCCCAAATCTCCATAGACTTTGTCATCGGATTGCCAGTCTCTGAATGTAACACTTTCATCTTCACTGTCGTTGACCGCTTTTCTAAAATTGCTCACTTCATTCCACTACCCAAATTATCCACAGCCAAAGAAAGAGCTGAGATTCTGCTTAAGCATGTGTTCAGCTGTGAGGCTGAATGCAAGCGAGAGCCAAGCAGGCAAGTTGAAGACGCAGTATGCAGCCCAGGCAGCCGAACTCTCAGCCATCCGGACCAAAGTGACCGCACGTGGTACTGAGGCGTAACTCCTTAAACGTGAAATTGATGACGTGAAGTCGTAGAACATGGCTCAAGAGATTGAATTGTCATCCTTACATGGGAGAATGAACTTAAGCAACGGCTGTGTGGACAGTTTAATGAGACAAAGTGTACAAGTGGCATTCTATGCTGCTTTGACGAATTCGGGAGTTGTAGGGGCCTTTAGTACTGCAATAACCCTAAGGTTTGCTAAGGTTTTTATGAAGGTTGGCAAGGCCTACAGTCCATCCACAGGATTCTTCACTGAACCAGTAAAAGGAATCTACTATTTTAGGTAGACAGTTTGTGGTAAAGGAGAGTGGGTTCATGGGAATGCATTTCTATAAGAATGGGGAAATTATATTATCAAATTGGCGAGGAAGCTAGGATTTACAACTTGAGTGCCAGTCAAATGCTCTTACTCTGGAGCTTAATGATGGTGATGAGTTACACATGGTCCTCCCAGTGACGTATGCAGGCTATGATGATGGAAACAACCACAGCACCTTTAGCGACCTCTTGCTTTTCACTTTGTAAGAGGAAAGCCACTTTATTTTAAATGAAAGCCACTTTTTTGACATTGTATTCTTACAACGGATTTTACTCTTACAATGAATTTGCTCTCTGCATTTAACCCATCCTATGTATAGGAAGCAGTTGGCCTATGATGAAAGATGAGAACAAAACTGAGATTGGGATTTTTGTCATCCCTAAACTTTTGAGTTTTTTTTTATTGTTTTAGTTTGGCTATAGGTAAATTATCCTGTCCTTCTATTTCCAATATTTCTGCCCCTTGTGTGTGTGTGTGTGTGTGTGTGTGTGTGTGTGTGTGTGTGTCTATATATATATATACAGAGGTGGAAAAAGTACAAAAATATTGTACTCAAGTAAAAGTACCAATACTTTGATTAAATATTACTCAAGTAGAAGTAAAAGTACTCATCTGAAAATGTACTCAAGTAAAAGTAAAAAGTAGTTCATTTGAAATGTACTTTAAGTAAAAGTTACTTAGTTACTTTCTTTGTGTGGGGTGTGAGGGTAGTAAAAATAGGACAAGGGGTCAGAAATCCATAACTGTTTTGTTTTTAATTAAAGAACAAGTGTAACACATGTAAGCGCAATAACAACAACTTCACAACAACTGAACTTCTTGTTCAGTTTAAGTAGCATCTTAAAGTTAGTTGAGCTCATCCATTTAGTGGTACAACATTAAACATGCTTACTCTCACGTTTTCTCTCTCTCACGCTCTCTCTCACACGCACACTCTCCCTCTCTCTCCCTCTCACCCTCTCTCTCTCTCACACACACACAGGTAAAAAGTACAAAGTAATGCCCACATGATGATGCTCATAAGTGTTGCTACAAAGTCAAACTGACATAAAGGAGCAGCAATATTCCAGAGGAGACATGCTTGTGTGTGTGTGTGTGTGTGTGTGTGTGTGTGTGTGTGTGTGTGTGTGTGTGTGTGTGTTTGTTAACCGTCAGAGAATGAGAATGTGTTAATGCCATCTCCACAGCTGCAAGAGCGCTATAGAGGGCATGTGTGTGTAAGTGCGATAACAACAAAGAATACCTACACAAATGTAAGTGTAATTACAACAACATACATGTCAACACCAACAGCAACAGCTGTTATACTGCAAATCAAGGCCGCTAGTTTTGTGACACCCTGAATCACCTGTAACCTAGTCTACAAACTTCTTGTTCAGTTTAAGCAGCTGCTGATTTTCAAAGTTAATTGAGCTCATCCATTTAGTGGTAAAAAACATTAAACAGGCTTGTGCACGCCTACTTTCTCTCTCTCAGAGAGATACAAACTACAAAGTAATGTCCACATGATGATGCTCACAAGTGTTACAAAATTAAAGGAAATAACATAAAAGAGCAGCAATATTCCAGAGAGGAATATTGCAAATCAAGGCCACTAGTTTTGTGACACCCTAAATCACCTATAACCTAGTCTACAAACTTCTTGTTCAGTTTAAGCAGCAGCTGATTTTCAAAGTTAGTTGAGCTCATCCTTGCTCGCTTTGCAGTGAACAGTAATCCAGCACAACTGAAAAGCCGCTCGCAGGCAGCTGAAGCAGGCAGGCCAGTGTTGAGTTTCAGAGAGAGTTTTTTTTAAATTTGGAAAGGAGTTTAGCAGATCCATATCGTTTGGGATACAGGCTAGGTACCCTTCCAACTCCCCTGTACCTTCTGACCTTCTGGACTTCATTGAGGAGAAGAAATCATCTTCATCTGAGGAATGTTGTCCAGCTTGCTCCACTTCCACCTCTGCCATCTGGTCAAGGTGTTGTCTGACATAAGCCAGACCTGTCGAGTAACAACAACACATTTCTGACAATTAAGACTTGATTAATTTACCAAGAGTGCACCATAATGCATAATGCCTTATAGCACTGACCACATTGTATTGAGTATAAAACAAAGTAGATCTCCAATAAACTGTTGAAAAGCAGTTTATTATAAGATGCAATCATACCTGTTTCTATGACATCAGGCCTCTCTGTCCAGGTGGTCTTGAACTTCGGTAGAAGTATTGCTGCCGCAATCAGTTCTGGGTCCATCATCATCTCACCAAAACGCTTTTGGACACCATCCTGAATGGCTTTGATGAGTGGTAGACACATCTTGGATGAGGTCTCCTGCCTTTTGAGTTTTGCTTGTAGCTGACATATCACTGGAAGAAGCCACCCTAAGTGTGTGTTGGTCTCTGACTGAAGTATGTTCAAGGCCTTTACCAGAGGTTTCATCACCGAGCAGTAATCAGTCAGGAAAGCAATTTCTGCTTGAGTCAGCCTGGCATAAATAGAATACAAACAACTGTTAGGAAATCAAGCAGGAAAAGTTGTTTCAAGTATGTAAACACACATTCACACTTTCATACTGTTGAAATGCAAATTAAAACTTACGTTTTCAATTTGAATTATTCACAAATATTCCTGATTGCGTCCTCCCCTTTCTCTTGTATGATCTGTATGATTCTCTCCACAGCCATGAATGTTGAATTCCACCGCATTTGATTTGGTTGGATGAGCTGGAGTCGGCAATGATCTTCCACAACTTCTGCTGCCATGTATGAACGACCCGTCTTGTTCCACATGGCTTGACATTTCCCAAAGGCTGCACGTGATAGTCTCTTGTATGTGTCCATCTTCTTTTCTGCTATCTCAGCATCTGTTGTGGTAACTAAGTTGAGAAGATGGCATGCACACCTTTGGTGTGTAGGAAGTTGGTACTCCAGGCCATTATCTTGCTCCAGGATGCTGAATGTGTCCAGGTAGTTGGCTGTGGGCTCATCATCAATTGAATCTCTGTCCGACTCAGCATCTGATTCTGCATCCTCAGACTGGCTCTGTTCTCCGAAGACACTAAAAGCTTTAACGAAGTTTGAGCCACTATCTGTTGTGGTTCTCACCACTTTGCCCCTAATTCTATACTGACAGTGTATGTCGTCAAGTGCTCCTGCAAGGACATCAAAGGTGTGGGACCCTCTTAACCTCTTACATGCAAGCGCAGCTGATCTCCTCTCAAAGGTTTCTTCATCCACCCAATGACCCGTCACCCCAATAAAACTTTGCTGGTGTGCAGTCCAACAATCTGTAGTGGTGGCAACGTAGCTCACTTTACTGAAATGGGACATGACATTCTTCTTCATCTGAATGGCAGATGCCTCTAATCTTGTCCAGACAGTGGGCCTGGAAATGACCTTGCATTGTGGATTTAGCGTTGTCAAAAGTTCTTTGAACGCAGGTTGTTCAACCAAACTAAATGTATGAAGGCCCTCACATATTAGCCTAATGATGATCTTGTCGATCTTGCCTTGTGGCACACGGCGGTTGCCTCCCACTCTCGTGGCATCTTTTATATTTGTTTGCTTGCTTGGACTTGGTGGATTTGCTTGGTGGGTTTGCTTCCCTGGCTTTGCTCGGCTAAAAGCCAACTGTTTCGATGGATGTTTCCTCTGTGAAAAAAAAGAAAAGGGTATTATCAGTAGAGGAATCAATGTGGTGCTTATTAAACACACTGAAATTAAAACTTTGATAAATAAAAGTTTTCTATTTCTTTAGTCATCACATTTTGTCTATTACATTGTATTAAGCACAATATGCCACAATCCAGAGGGCATTACAATGCTGCACCCTTCCCAACAAAATCAATGATTTGGATTTGAATGCTAAAATTGAGATTTCAAATCAACATCAAAAGCCAATGTGTTTCTATAGCCTACCAGTATTATGATACAGAGGAAGGAGACATATCAATGCATGTGTAATCATCATAGCTGCTTGCATGCACACAGAGCAACAATCACCTACTAGTGATCTAATCCCTTGTCGTCGATATGAAGGAGTCAAAACAATCTTTTCTGGGTCTGCCTAGTAGGCGGGGAGCTACGAGGCCTTACCGTGCAGTCGTGCACCCTCCTTACAATCGAACGAAACCAACTTTTTTTGAAAGGTCTGACCATGCTAAACATGTTAACAAATGTTAACATTGAAAATTTTGAGTTGCACGTCATGTTTCAGGTACTCAATGCATTTCAATGTATTTCCCTCCATTGGCTCTCCACGAGCAAGGGGAAGGTGTGACATCTGTCTCTGCATGTTTAATCACATCTAGAGGACACAAGCTTTTGGAAAATGTATGGTTTCAGTGGTATTATTGGCTTTCCATAATAGTAGAGGCCAAAATTTAAAGTCTTTCTATTTGATTTGCCTTGTAAATCGAGTAGAAAGACTTTACATTTTGGCCTTTATTATTTAGAGAAAGCCAATCATACCACTAAAACCATACATTTATCACTAGATGTGATTAAACTTGCAAAGACAGATGTCACACTTTCCCCTTGCTCATGGAGAGTCATGTTCCTGTAATTGTAATGCATTTCCAATGGAGGGAAATGCATTGAGTACCTGAAACATGAAATGCAACCCAAAATTTTCAATGTTAACATTTGTTAACATGTTCAGCATGGTCAGACGTTTTTAAAAAAAAGTTGGTTTCGTTCGATTGTAAGGAGGGTGCACGGTAAGGCCCCTTAGCTCCCCGCCTATAGTGGAGGAGCGCTGAGTGCCCTGTAATGTTGGTTAGGCAAAGTGCCTCACACTACAACCCTCTCTGTTAACACAGTTGATACATTTGATTTGACTGTAAATTCAAAGACACAATCAAATTGAAACCCTTGGCAATTTCGACGGGGTAACACCGACTATTCATAGCAGCTAAATTTAACCAAGGCTAATTTCCCCGAGTCCACTCAAGACTACTAGCAACTAACAGCTAGCCTTTACACACTCAAGTACCAGGGGCTAGCTGTTATGCAAATTTAGCCAATGTCCTAAAGACTTAAACAGACTGTAAATATACATTACGCGTTTTGTATCTGTTTGAAGTACGATAAACATGCGGATTGTCGGCTGGAGTGAGTTCATTTGGTACTTAATGATGTGTCACGTTTGATTATGTTAGCATAGCAGCTAATTAGAATGTGCTGGCTAGCTCTTCTACTGTCAATGGTTGCAGGTGCTAGCATAAAAATGCCCACGAAATGGGGTGAGCCTGGGTTGGCTATATTAAATAAAACTACTAATGAGACAGCAGAAATACTTACCAAAACATGCTTCTGCAGATTTGAAGTGGAGTTGTTGAAAGCAGACAGGTACTTCACTGCTGGGAGGCACATCTTGCACTGCATGATGATGCTGTTGCCTTTCCTACGCTTGAACAAAAAGAAATCTTCCAAATGTGGCCAAGGATTTTTTTCTGCATCTAGTTCTACAGACTTCGATGTTTCAGCTTGAGCTTCATCTATCATTTCTAGGTCCGGGTCTTCTGGACCGCTGGCCGTGCCTGCTTTGTCGACCTCCATTCTAGCACTAAAAACTTCGTGCCCACTAACCTAGCTTGTCCGCACGTGCCCTCTATGTTCACGCGCCAGTGCTAATCACATCATCATTTGTCACTGTTGGTTCTGGCCATTGGTTTACTGTCTATGGTGCTGGCGCGTATTTTCCCCCTGTAAGTTGAATTGTTATTTTTACTCAGTAACGGATAGGATTTATAAAGTAACTAAGTACAATACTTGAGTCAAAACGTACTCAAGTAAAATACAAAATACCGATTTTAAATTGTACTTAAAAAATACAAAATACACAAAAAAAGTATTCAATACAGTAACTTGAGTAAATGTATTTCGTTACTTTCCACCTCTGTATATATATATATATATATATATATATATATATATATATATATATAAACTTAGCACTTAGCAAAGTAAGGAAATTTGTGTTGGGTAGATTATTTCTTTGTTGTAACGATGCTTCTTGGCAATAAATCTTATATCAGGCACCTGATTGTTAGCACCTGGGGTACCAGAAGCTCAAAACAAGAGTCAGTAGCAACAGCAAAAGATTTATTGCCAAGAAGCATTGTTACAACAAAGAAATAATCTACCAAACACAAGTTTCCTTATTTTTTATGCTAAGTTTATATATATATATATATATATATATATATATATATATATATATATATATATGCGGCACGGTTTCGCAGTGGTTAGCGCTGTTGCCTCACAGCAAGAAAGTCGTGGGTTCGGTTGTCCAACCTTTGGGGGGGTCATCCCAGGTCGTCCTCTGTGTGGAGTTTGCATATTCTCCCTGTGTCTGCGGTGGGTTTCCTCCGGGTGCTCCGGTTTCCTCCCACCATCAAAAAAGACATGCGTGTTAGGGTTAATACTCCTGTCTGTGCCCCTGACCGAGGCATGGCAAGATGAACTGGAGTTGGTCCCCGCTGCACGGTGGCTGCCCACTGCTCCTAGCTACACAGCTAGGATGGGTTAAATGCAGGGCAAAATTACCCTATGGGGATCAATAGAGTATATCCAAAATAAATAAATACATAAACCTAGTATATATATATATATAGATAGATAGATAGATAGATAGATAGATAGATAGATAGACAGATATAGATATGTGTGTGTTTTATTATTTATTATTTGTTTATTATTTATTTTATATCTACCACTACTTTCGGCTGCTCCCGTTAGGGGTCGCCACAGCGGATCATCCGTTTCCATCTCTTCCTGTCTTCTGCATCTTCCTCTGTCATGCCAGCCACCTGCATGTCCTCCCTCACCACATCCATAAACCTCCCCTTCGGCCTTCCTCTTTTCCTCTTCCCTGGCAGCTCTATATTCAGCATCCTTCTCCCGATACACCCAGCATCTCTCCTCCACACATGTCCAAACCATCTCAGTCGTGCCTCTCTTGCTTTGTCTCCAAACCGTCCAATTTGAGCTGTCCCTCTAATATAATCGTTCCTAATCCTGTCCTTCTTCGTCACTCCCAATGAAAATCTTACCATGTTCAACTCTGCCACCTCCAGCTCCGCCTCCTGTCTTTTCATCAGTGCCACTGTCTCCAAACCATTTGTTATATATATATATATACACTACCGTTCAAAAGTTTGGGATCACCCAAACAATTTTGTGTTTTCCATGAAAAGTCACACTTATTCACCACCATATGTTGTGAAATGAATAGAAAATAGAGTCAAGACATTGACAAGGTTAGAAATAATGATTTGTATTTGAAATAAGATTTTTTTTACATCAAACTTTGCTTTCGTCAAAGAATCCTCCATTTGCAGCAATTACAGCATTGCAGACCTTTGGCATTCTAGCTGTTAATTTGTTGAGGTAATCTGGAGAAATTGCACCCCACGCTTCCAGAAGCAGCTCCAACAAGTTGGATTGGTTGGATGGGCACTTCTTTGAGCAGATTGAGTTTCTGGAGCATCACATTTGTGGGGTCAATTAAACGCTCAAAATGGCCAGAAAAAGAGAACTTTCATCTGAAACTCGACAGTCTATTCTTGTTCTTAGAAATGAAGGCTATTCCATGCGAGAAATTGCTAAGAAATTGAAGATTTCCTACACCGGTGTGTACTACTCCCTTCAGAGGACAGCACAAACAGGCTCTAACAGGTACTATTTAATGAAGATGCCAGTTGGGGACCTGTGAGGCGTCTGTTTCTCAAACTAGAGACTCTAATGTACTTATCTTCTTGCTCAGTTGTGCAACGCGGCCTCCCACTTCTTTTTCTACTCTGGTTAGAGCCTGTTTGTGCTGTCCTCTGAAGGGAGTAGTACACACCGGTGTAGGAAATCTTCAATTTCTTAGCAATTTCTCGCATGGAATAGCCTTCATTTCTAAGAACAAGAATAGACTGTCGAGTTTCAGATGAAAGTTCTCTTTTTCTGGCCCTTTGAGCGTTTAATTGACCCCACAAATGTGATGCTCCAGAAACTCAATCTGCTCAAAGAAGTGCCCATCCAACCAATCCAACTTGTGGGAGCTGCTTCTGGAAGCATGGGGTGCAATTTCTCCAGATTACCTCAACAAATTAACAGCTAGAATGCCAAAGGTCTGCAATGCTGTAATTGCTGCAAATGGAGGATTCTTTGACGAAAGCAAAGTTTGATGTAAAAAAAATCTTATTTCAAATACAAATCATTATTTCTAACCTTGTCAATGTCTTGACTCTATTTTCTATTCATTTCACAACATATGGTGGTGAATAAGTGTGACTTTTCATGGAAAACACAAAATTGTTTGGGTGACCCCAAACTTTTGAACGGTAGTGTATATATATATATATATATATATATATATATATATATATATATATATATATGAAAATATATTCTAGCAGAGAATGTTTAGGAACTACACTTCAGTTTCAATGTAAGTAAGCAAACGTGTTTTATTTCAGAGCTTCGTGATTTCGATTGGGGAATTCTATATAATGTCCTTATTATGTTCTGTGGGCAACAGGCATGGGCACAAGTCCATGAATACCGGGATGGCATCCGGTGCATTACCTATGCCCCCGTCCCATAGGGTTAGTGGTTGTGTCAGGAAGGGCATTCGACGTAAAATTTTGCCAAATCAATATGGGGATTGACAAAACCATACCGGATCGGCCGAGGCTCCATACCGGATCGGCCGAGGCCCGGGTTAACAACGGCCGCCATTGGTGCTGTGCCCTCACAGGGAACCGATGGAAACTGTAAAATCCCCTGAGAAACAGGGAACAAGCTGGGAGAAGAAGAATAAGTCCTTATTGTGTTCCACTGCCAAGGTCATGTTGAATCTTCACTTAGCAATTTAGCAGTTTCTATTCTGTCCAGCAGATGGCAGTCTTACAGTCGATTTCCTGTATAGTCAGATCTGAAACGGTGGATGTCAAAGGGGGGGATCGGGGACCTCTGACGGGGTGATATAACGGTGTTGTCACATCATTGAACACTTCGGGATGACCTTTTATTGAGTTACGAGAGAGGCGGGGGCACTGCGTTGATCGAGTAGCAATGTAATCCCGTTTAAGATCATAAATCAATATAATTTTGAGGGAGGTCGTCTACGGTTGGCTCCGAGGGAGGCAATGCTTTGTGTCATGTGAGGCAACGGCTTTACCTGAGCACCCATGAGGTGGACTGTAGGGCCATGAAGGTTTCTGCAAGGCCCAATAAATTTCATAAAATGGTTTTGATGTGCGAGGTATGGAAAAAAAAACAATTCCCCCTTCTCTATTGAAAGCTGCACCGACTGGCTTTAAAACCAAATTTATAAATTGTACGACCAAAGACATAACAACACAGATAATAATGATAACTATTATTATTATTACAACGGCACAATGACAAAGAATAGCCTGATTCATGCTGTGATTCAGGGTAATCTGCACTTTCTCTTTCTTTGGTACAGCTGATCCGTCATCTCTATGGTGGTATTGCAGTAAACGGCCGAGATAGCGAGAGAGCACGAACGGTAAACGTGATGGAATCAAACCAAGCAAAATATGATGTCGTCCCTCCCTTACTTTCCATTCTTGCCTTTTCTCACATCGCAGTTTGGGAAGCCGTCCAGCGAGACAATTAGCCATGCAGCATCCCGCTCAGCCGTGGGAATCCCAGACTCTCTCTCTCTCTCTCTCTCTCTCCATCTCTGCCCCCCCGCCTTCTCTCTCTCCATCTCTGTCTCCCCCCCCCACCCCCGCCCCTCTCAAACCCGGGCCCTCTGTGCAGCTGGCCCCTGCAAACAGCTGGCCAAGTTTATTTTCTCCCATGGTGGTCCCTTTGGGGTGACGGCGAGGCCTTGCCACATCGCCACTGATGTATTATCGGGCGAGGGTCCTCGAGTAGAAGTCAGCGGGTCTCGCTTATTGATTCAGCTTTTAGACTTAGTTTTGCGCCGTTGGCATTTCGGGCTGTTTGCATGTGGCCTACACTACGGTGTAAATAAGGTGAACCGAGCTGTGAACATGCGCGTGCGGGGCGATCTGTGCCCCCATTTGTATGACTCCAATTAGGCATAAAGCCAGGATTAAGACAATGCCATTACACGATAAGTAATAATGTTGGGAACATCATCCGTCTCAAATTGAGTTATGTTTATCAAAACACGAAAAGGTGCCAGTTGTGTAGGCCTATATTGTATTATGTCGTCTTTCGTTTGCAGTTCATACTGCAGAGGTCCCGCGCGCAGTTAAGTCATAACGTGCTTGTTGATGAGGCATAGCGTTATCTCTCCATGCACGACTTTGCACTTAAGCTATATACGAGAGACAGTATTGGTACGCAACGAAAGGGGGGAAAGGAAGTGCCAGTGTGCGTGTGTGCGTGTGAGAGAGAGGGGGTGGGCTGGGGTGTGTGTGGGGGGGTGCATATGGAAAGGTGACGCAGGGCTTGTGTCAAACTCCCTCACCGCAGCGAGCGCTGCATAAATAACTGTCTGCAGAATGTAAACACGGCGGTCATAACCCGCACGAATTAAAACAAGGCGTCTGGGGCGGGATTAAACTCGGCGTGCACGTTTGCCACCTTCAAAACGCCTGACCTCAAACAACAAACCTCGGAGACAGCGTGCCTTCTCCATTACGACGTCGATTTGTTACATCGGAAGGTAGAACTTCGCTGCGTCCCACGGGGGGGGGGGGCGCACACACACACACAACGTAGTCGGTGTGTTAATGATCGTGTTCGATTGCAAAGGTTGGTTTACCCAACGGAGACCACGTCAGTTGTTGACTCTTAGCGATCGAGATGACAAATGTGCCTCCTCTTATCTGTGCGCTGACGCTCTTTGTTGCACCTCAAGTTCTGCTAAGACTTTCTGAAGGTATGGTGTGATAAGAGAGGTGACTAAGGTCAAAAGAATTGCTCCAACAGGGAGAAAAAAAACAACAACACAGACTTGGGCCACAAAGGATTAGCATTATGTTACAAATATATTTTATATATGTTTAACCTCTTGAGACAGTGAACACTTGAATATCTCATGTGCAATTCCAATGTCACAATGCGCAATCTCCCCAAAACAGGTCAATTCGAGTTTATAGGAAGAAAAAAAGATGTTTATAGAAAATCTGCAGAGTACCAAAAAAACATAAGAGCAGGCAGTTTATCTTTGAACCAGCAAAGATAACAAATGACACAAGACACTTAAATAAATTTTCGGCTTGTCTTTACGGGAACGCATGAGGGCACTCCCTCGGTTATTCCCACTCGGAGTCTGTGGAGATGAAACACGCGTTCCGATCCTGCAGAAACGAGCGCGCTCTTTCACTGCGAGACCAACACCCCCTCGGTGCCCTGCCGTGTGGACGCATTAAGAGGCCGTCGTTCCACACAACCTTGTGGCGTTCAGCATCTCCTTCAAATCGTTCTCCGGTTTACCGGCAACCATGAAAGGCCACGTCTGTGGAGGGGGTATGAATGACAAACAGAGATTGAGTGCATAAAACTTGAAATTAAAACATGTACAAAATGGGCCATTTTAGAGTGGTTGTGAAGGCAGCTCATTTTCTTTTAAACCAACAGAACATGACCCTCCATAAATAAAACGAGGTCTAAATGGGACGCCCCCCCACAAAAGAAATAGGCTACACAGTCTAGTTTAGCAGCAGCAGCAGCAGACAGTTACTTCTTCATATTGTTGTCTAAACTATTCATGATGCCGCCATTAGCCCATGTTAAACAGATTCATACCAGTGGCGCCGTTGGGAACGTGTATGGTTTAGGAATTACTCTTGGAGAAATGGAGGCCGTAAAGCCTGCAGAGGCCCATGTCAAGTTGTAAGTAAGGCCGAGACACAATTTCTCGTTGGAGGGCTCGACGAGCAACGTAACGCCAAGCGGGTGTATTTGGCCCGAATACAATAAGGTCATCCCGTGACCCTCCAGAACCGCCATAAGCCCCACCACTACCCCCCCCAACACAACCCTAACACAACCCCAGACCGCTGCCGGGGGGTCTCACCAGGTTGACGGGGTGAATATATCCGTGGTCGTACTCGTCGTTGGCCAGGACCTGGCGGAGGTGCGCTATGTAGCTGGACGCCAGGCGCAGCGTGTCCAGTTTGGACAGCTTAGTGTCCGCCGGAACCCACGGCAGCGTGCCCTTCAGCCGCGAGAACGCCCTGGACAGCACGCGCATCCGCGCCCTCTCCCGCGCGTTGGCCGCGTTGCGCTGCACCTGCTTGCCCTCGCGCACCCCGCCGCCGGGCGACGCGCAAGACTTCCTCTTCCTCCCCGGGACTCCGTCTCCACCCCCCCGCTTCCTCCCCGGGACAACGTCCACACCCCCTCGCTTCCTCCCCGGGACGACGACGACGTCCCCCCGCTCGCCGGCGGAGCCCTCCTCGGCGCTCTCGTTGGAGGTGCCGGAGTCCTTGCTGGAGGAGCCGAACTTGAAGATGCCGTCCAGCAGCTCGTCGTCGACGTCGCTGAGAGATCCGGTGGACATGGTCGAGAGCCTCGGACCGGAGTGGTTTTTCAAAACATGGGCGCAACTGAGTTGACTCGTTAGACAGACCCGGATGATGGACAAGTGAGCGTTGGTGCTTTTTGGTGCTGAAGACGCCTGAAGGAAATGTACTGGTTAAGTGGAGGCACCCACCGCCGACACGGAGCTGACTTTTTATCTTCATGACAGGAGGCGTTACCCCGAGCTGGGAGGAGACCAAGTGATGATGAGCCAACTTTTTTTGTCCGCTATCCACTTATGAATTACAGGAAACAGGCACATCGGTTTTAAGGATTTAAGTCACAATACATGGCCCTATCTGCACAATCTGTTTGGCTCGAGGCCCATGGTTTGAGTCTACCGACCAGAATGCCTGAAACTTTAGCCCAGTTCCCCGTTGTCCATTTTCCCACTTTTTAGTCCTCATTTCAAGTCAAATATGTTATCAATAAAACTGGTCTGAAGAAAATTACAGTTGGCGTTGCGTCTGCTTTGCAGAACACCAAATGTAATGGACATAATTACAGAATTTGAAACATTCTTTTGCATTCATTTCATGAGTGATTTCTTATCTTAATTTGGCTTGGTTCTAATTGAGTTTTTCCATTATACCCTTTGCTAATAATGGAAAAGATAAAATTAAGATTCTTAATTTGTTGAAAATTTGTTTTTTTCTTACTGGATAATAATATCAATAATAGTAGTCGAATAAAATGATAACACTACAATAAGGGTACATTAATTAACATTAGTTAATGCAGGAATAAGCATTAACTCTCAATTAATACGATAAATAAGCGTTAAGTAACTTAATAAATGTCTCTTGTTAACATTTATTAAGGGTTTACGTGTTAATTAAGGTACTAACTAATATTAATAAATGAACACCATTAGTGAATTATTACTGGACACATTAGTGTTAGTTAATACTTATCACTGCATTAACTTATGTTAATCAATGTACCCTAATTGAAAAGTGTGCAGCTTTTGGTGTGAGTATTTTCTCTTATTTTTCTTCTTTTTCTTGCTTCTTACCGTTATTCGGAAAATATATCTTTTACAGATCTGTGATCTCAGTATGCAGCCTTGCCCGTTCACGCTGAATATATCGTTTGGCAGTCATTACCTTTACAACAGAGTGCCCGGGCTCTCGCACTCAGGAGGCCCACACCACTTTCAGCACTGCGGGCCAGTTAACGTGGCAAAGAGCAAGGACAGGGAGGTGTCACGTCTCAAATGGCGAGCTGGCGCCTTGGTCCTCTCAGATGTAATGGATACTGGCCACCCCTAAACCCCTGTTTGGCCTTCCACATCATTCCACACCGATGCTCCATGCTCCGGTCCACTCAGTGCCAAGCCCAAACAACAAGCACCCCGGAGCGGATTTAAGTGGAGGACTTAAGGGGGCACTAAAAGAAGGCTGTTGATAGCTGCAAAGTCACGTGGATGCAAATCCAAATCTGCTACTCTCTCCCACGCATGTCTGTTATTGGTCAGTTGTACATTGTCCACGCTGTATTCGCTGAACATGATAAGAGGTAGCAATAAACAGTCAGACAGTGAAACTTTTGTCTTGCAGATGTGTGTGTGTGTGTGTGTGTGTGTGTGTGTGTGTGTGTGTGTGTGTGTGTGTGTGTAGTCCTCTCTGGATTTCCAATCTCTCCTCCAGATATGTATGAGTGTGTAAGTGTGGGGCATATGTGTGCACATGTATGTTACCTTCGGTTGGAGCGTGTGCGATAAGAGGTGTGTCCCTTGAGGGATGACCTCTAACCTTTTTTGCTTCCGGTATCACAGTGTATTTAAACAACCCCCCCCGCTATGAATCTTTTTTTTCTTCTTTTTTTTTTAACTAGAATGGCAAGATAAAACACTTGGCAATCACCACAGATATTTGGCCGGATTTGCCTGGAAGAAAAAAAAAGAAGAGACGGTCAGAAAGCAAAGGGTGTGCAGAGACATGCGCGTTTGAAACTGAGGCAGCGAGAGAAAGAGAAGAGGGGAGAAAGGAAAGAGAAGGAGAAGGAGAGAGGGTGACGGGATGGAGGGAGAGGGGATACGAGGCATAATCTCCTGGGTGGGCTGGAAATCAAAGCACTTAGCGGAAAGGAATAATAGAGCCTGCTAGATTGATGATCACCTCTGAGATACATGGATCCACAAGGACAGAGAGAGAGAGAGAGAGAGAGAGAGAGAGAGAGAGAGAGAGAGAGAGAGAGAGAGAGAGAGAGAGAGAGAGAGAGAGAGAGAAATAGCAAATGATACGAAGATGTTTTCTGGCAAGACTCGGGGCTCTCTGTGCTCCGTTTCTCTTCCCTGTGCGTGTGGATGAAAGACAGACGTAGCTGGTATGCCATCGTAACTATCATTTCCAAGCACTACTTCTTGCAGGGATCCTCAACGCTCATGCGGTCATCACCGCATCACTTCGCCGCCTATTAAGGGCCACAAGAAAACACTCGAATGTGTCATCTGAGGAAGTAGCGTACCGTTAGTACCTTGGCTGCTTAAAATACGCTGCGCCTTTTTTGTCTTTCTTTCAGTGACTTCTCTCTCGTGTCATTGTTCACATCGCCTGTGACAAAAAAGAACAGGTGGAGGGGGAGAATGAGTAGGAAAGAGGAAGATTGGGAGAGGGAGAGAGAAAGAAAGCGGCGGCTAAAGAGGGCGCCAAGGCAGTTATGAAGGGACCTGCCGCTAATTAGCTAGTTTGGGGTTAAAGGTCATGCTGGCTGTGTGATGTCACCAGAAAGGGAAGGGTTCCATATGGTTCTCAAAGGGCCACCGAGGGGGACACCTGATGCCCAGGGCCATTACCATCTCTCCCGCTCTCTCTCTCTCTCTCTCTCTCTCTCTCTCTCTCTCTCTCTCTCTCTCTCTCTCTCTCTCTCTCTCTCTCTCTCCTCCCCTCTCTCTCTCTTTCTCTTCCCCTCTCTCTCACACACAAATGTGAAGAAAATTGACTGCAAATTATTGAAATACAACAAGCTAGGTGAAAGTAAGTAGACTGTAAAGCACAATTTGTCCTTAAGGAGAAAAAAAACAATTCACGCGTATTTTTTTTCCTACACATTTCTATACACGTACACGTTTCTATTTCCCATCTTGTGTATTGCACCATCCGAACGGGAGTCTGCTAAAGAAGCCGCTCGCCTAGTTGCTGCAAACGAGGAGAAGCAAATGAGGGAATGTAATCTAGGAGTGGAGGTTAGGGTGAGGAAAACATCATCCATCTATGTCTAAGGGCTGCAGTTCTTTGTCCCTTATCATTTGCCAGCCTCCCCACGATACACCCACACTTACACACAAACATGCACACGTGCACGTATGGATGCGTACACACACACACACACACACACACACACACACACACACACACACACCACAAAGTCCCTGCTTTTGTGCTTATTATGTGTTTTTACGTTACATACGGGAGCAGCTCCAATGCGGTAACGGCACAGTGAAGTGCCTAATAGAGAGGTTGTATAAAGTGCAAAGAAACAGCAAAGAGTAAGGGGGTGGATGTGGCAGACATGCTGGGCAATAACAGAGAATTATGAACATGTTGATGGGAGTGGAGATATCATACTATATTTCTAAAAGACTGCAGTCCTTTGATATCTCATGACAGGGACATCCGCTGCGAGGGAATCAGCGATTCCAGTGAATATGACGAATATTCTGCCGTAGTCTAGGTTACTGACCTGGATGCCTTGTCCTTAGACTGCAAGGGAGTTGGGGGTACATTGGTCACTGGAATGTGTGCATATGTGTGCGCTTGTACATGAGTGAGTGTGTTTATGTGTGTGTGTGTGTGTTAATGTATTGGGTTTCACAATTTGTGTGAAGGATGGATATGGATGTTTTTGAATGCATGTGATGAAATTGTGTGATGCCCTGAGGAGAGCTTGTGTGTCTCAATGGACATGTGCGTGTGTGTGCGTGTGTGTGTGTGCGTGTGTGTGTGTGTGTGTGTGTGTGTGAAGTGTGCATGAGTGTGTGTGTGTGTGTGTGTGTGTGTGTGTGTGTGTGTGTGTGAAGTGCGTGCATGTGTGTGTATGTGTGTGTGTGTGTGTGTGTGTGTGTGTGTGTGTGTGTGTGTGTTTCATCGGTATGTGGTTGTGCTGGCCAACTCACAAACCTCAGGAAATGCTCCTTTGGGATTGACGGGACATCCCTCTCCTCTGTCACCTCAGGAACCAACCAGAACAAAGCAGTCGCAGACTGTTTTGACTCTGGGAATCAGACGAAGAAGACTGGGTTGTCACGAGGGACCTGTCATTTACCGCAACTGTCCCTGGATGAAGCAGCTCACCAAATAGATAAGAACTAGTTGTTACACTCAAGTCTGCAAGCAAAACACTCTTACTGTAGCGTTTCAGTGCTTATCGTCATGCCTGCTACTTCAAGACCACTGCAAATGACTACACAGACAGGAAACGCAGACACTACATCTACGTTTAGGAAGCCGATTTGTTCCCTTAAACTCAGCTAGCTGATGGAAACACGCCTAACTTGAATATAATTTCTTGCACAATTTCGGATTTCAGCTTGACATTTGGGCGACGCATGAACAGTACCAAAATGAGACCTTTAGTTCAAAGCAGATGAGATGCCCTTTTCCCCTCTGTATCTTTCTGTGTATCTCTCTGTGCCCCCACCCCCCTCCCCGTTGCTGAATTTATAGGGGTTTAACTGGGGTTGGCCTGGTGCCCAAAAGGGCCTGTCGGAAGTAAATGAGATGCGGTACAGCTGCATTTTGAAAGTATATGCGTGTGTTTGTTCGTGTGTGTGTGTGTGTGTGTGTGTGTATGAATGAGCCACTGGGCAGTGTGGTGGTATAGGTTGACAGCGCTCTAGCAGGATTTCAGAGCTAGAGGTCTGGTCTCTGTCACCGTGATTGAGACTAGAGTTTATAAACAAGAAAGGAGAGGGACCCTGCTCAGTTTACGCTCTCGCTCTCTCGCTCTCTCTCTCTCTCTCTCTCTCTCTCTCTCTCTCTCTCTCTCTCTCTCTCTCTCTATCTCTCTCTCTCTCTTTCTCTTACACTCATACACACACTCACAAACACACTTCAACAGAATAAGATTTTTCTCTCACATAATCACATACACATTTGTGTGTGTGTGTGTGCATGCATTTGTATCTGTTCACACTTGCGTGTTTGTGCACTTCTAAAGTGTGTGTAAGTCTATGTGTGTGTGTCTTGTTCTTCCATCTGGCCTCCATGCCCCTCCACCCACTTTTATCCCTCTGAAACCCCGCTGTCTCTGGTCTCTGCACCTCTGGTCAAATCTCAAAAGAGTAGCCTAAACAAGCAGAGTCAAAACAAGATGCACCCAGAGAGCAAAGCCCTCTTTATGAGTAAAACCAAGCATTCAGATGACCCCCTGAGTGAGGTCCATGGACAAAAACAATCCTAAAAACATAGTTCTCTGGTCATTGTTGCACATTCACTGAATGTTAATGTGACATTAGATTTTTCCAACAAGAGCAGGATGTTTTTTTTTAAAGGACGCAATGTCTCTTATTAGCCTTGTCTATGTTAACATTAGCATTGGGAAATAATCTGTTTTTGGTTAAAGATTTTCTTAATGATCAGGAAACCCACACATAACTTTCAGTTTCACTTGATGCTTTACTTTCGTGCTTAAGATCTACAAGAAGAGACTAAACATCAGGATCAGAAATGCACTCCAGCTATTTCTATTCAGACGCTGCTGTCCTGTCGAGCTAAAAAAAAAACTTTTTGAAAGTGTGTTTTTAGAGAGGGCTGTGGGCTTCTCATGGTGCAAATTATAAAAAAAGCTCTTCTTGGTGTTTTTTTTCTTATTTGTGCACAGATTTCTAATAAGGTACATCCATGGGTAACAAACAACGGCTAAGTTGCTCATGACAGGAAGAAAAAAGGAGTGAAAGAGAGAGTAGAATAACGGAGCGACATGTTAATTCTGCCTCTTTTACCCAGTTTCAACCAATTACAATTTCAGTGTTCGAAAGTACAGTCTCCAATATGAGCTCCTCCTCCTGCATCTTAGACATCATTCCCAAATAAGCTGCTCAAGGAGGTATTTTCAACTGTTAGCCCTGTTGTGCTGCAAATTCTTAATAATTCTCTGACTTTGTGAAAAACCGCCACGCTTATTTTAATACACGCCGTCTAGTTGGTATTTTGTATTCCCCCTGCGGGCATGATTCCTGAATATGTCCTTTCTTTAGATGCAGAAAAAACGATTGACCACATGGAATGGGCGTGTCTATTTGCAATTTTAGAAAAATTCAACTTTGGACCCGGTTTTGTCATGTGGATAAAATTACTGCATTTGTGCCCCACTGCTTCAATCCTCACCAACCCTCAGCAGTCGCGACCTTTTAATCTCCAACGGGGAACTCTCCAAGGGTGCCGCTTAAGTCCACTACTTTTCAATCTGGCCATAGAGCCACTAGCAATTGCATTGCGTAGCTGCGAGGATATTTCAGGGATTTAGAGGAAGGGAGTTCAACACAAAGTGTCCCTTTATGCGGACAATCTTTTGGTTTTCATATCACGCCCAGACACCTCCCTACCCCCCACGCTGTCATTACTCACTCAATTTAGCCAGTTCTCAGAATACAAACTAAATTTACACAAAAGTGAACTTTTTCCTGTGAATGTGGAGGCACCTACATCAGAGTATACCAACCTCCCTTTTTATGATTTTGGAAAATCAGTTTACTTACCTTGGTATTACAGTCACAAGAAAACATAAGTGTCTTTTTAAAGAAAATTTCCGTACCCTGTTAAAACATGTGAAACAGTACCTAACGCAACGGTCACCCCTATCTATATCCCTGGTGGGCCGAATTAACTCAATCAAAATGAATATTCTCCCTAAATTTTTATATCTTTTTCAGTCTATACCAACCTTCATCCCTTTTTGACTCATTAAATTCTGTTATATCGTCCTATAGTATATGGAAGGGTAAGCAACCTTGGCTAAACAAAGTCCATCTTCAAAAATCAAAAAGAGACGGAGGCTTGGCACAACCTAATTGCTGCTTCTATAACTAGGTGGCTAATATATGCTGTCTTGTGTTTTGGTCGCACTTTCATAACCGAGCTGACTGTCCATCATGGGTGGCATGGCAATGGAGTTGAACTTTGACAAAAACCTTTCTGTCCCAGCGATGCTTGGGTCCTCGCTTCATCATCCCCCAATTGAATTAATTGATAATCCGGTCACCAGACACACCGTGAGAGTATGGGCTCAGTTCAGAAAACATTTTGGTTTCCATGTTTTTCATCTCTCTAGTCCTATTTCATCCAACCACCTCTTTCAACCCACCTTACCTGATTCTGTATTTCAACTGGCACAGAAGGGGTATTGAGAGCTTCAAAGATATTTTTTATAGACAACATCTTTGCATCATTTGAACAACTCTCTGAAAAGTTCAGTTTACCAACTAAGGCTTTTTTTTCAGATATCTGCAAATTAGACATTTTGTCCGCTCTCGGATACCAAATTTCCCTGAGGTACCTGATACAACCACCTCTGATGCATTCTTTAGTTTACACCCATTACGTAGAGGTTTAATATCCGCAATATATGACAAGCTCGTAGGTATAAGACATGCCCCTCTTGACAAGATTAAAACTGTCTGGGAACAGGACTTAAGCCTTTCACTGTCAGACGATATATAGAATTAGATCTTCAGGCTGGTTAATTCAACATCCCTCCATGCCCGTCATTGTCTGTTACAATTTAAGGTGGTGCACAGAGCCCAAAGTCAAACTATCCCATATGTACCCGGATGTGAGTCCCATCTGTGACAAATGTAGGAAGGATGAGGCTTCCCTTATCCACATGTTCTGGGCGTGTCCTAGACTTGAAAAATACTGGAAAGATGTCTTCCAAACCTGATCCCTAACCCTCAATTTTAAACTAGAACCTAACCCTCTGGTCACCCTGTTTGGCACCACTGGCAAGTATGACGTACACCTGACCCCATCCAAATGCCGCATATTGTCCTTTGCTTCTCCGTTGGCCAGGCATGCAATATTGCTGAGATGGAAGGTTGCTGCCCCGCTCACCCATGCTCAATGGCTCATATTATGTCCTGTCTAAACCTTGAAAAGATCCGCTACTCAGTTTGTAACTCCAAGGACCAATTTCAAAAGGTGGGGACCTTTCCTGGAATACTTTAAGAATCTCCAGCCAAACTGAAGCATTATTGCTCCGTTCTCTTCTGCTTTTTGTTTTTGTTGACTTATGTCAGTAATACTATAACCTGTGAAGGTCTACCAGTTTCTAAACCTCCCGTTTTCTATTTACTGACTTACCTATTTTTCTTTCTTTCCTAAATACTAAACCCGACTTCCAGCACTTCCCTATTTCACTCCAAGGATGAAATACATAGTGCATCCTGGCTTGAAGATGGGGCTAGTGGGGTGGGAGTGGGTGAGGATAAGATGATATGTCATGTTCCTCTATCATTTTTATATCATGTAAATCTGACATACATCATGCACTTGTTTTAAAATCTTTGTGTAAGTATTGCTTTTTGTTTAAAAGCCAATAAAAAGTATATTTGAGAAAAAAAAAATTCTCTGGCCTCTGGTTCTTTTCCAGACAGTTTTAAACATGCCATTGTTCAGCTATTGCTGAAGAAACCTAATTTAGATCCCCTGTAACTTAAGTGACTACAGACCAAGCTCCAAATTGTCTTTTTTATATAAGGTTCTGGAGAGAGTAATTTCATCTCAGTTGATCGCTTATATGACCACTAATAGTGTTTTTAACAGTTTCCAGGCTGGTTTTAAAGCACTTCATAGTACCAAGACAGCTCTAATTAAGGTTAATAATGCCCTACTGCTGACTGCAGACAGAGGTGACTGCTCGATTTTAATTCTCTTGGACTTAAGTGCTGCCTTTGACACAGTTGGATCACAGCATCCTCTTACATCGCTTAGAGACTTGGGTTTGAATCAAGGGCTCGGCTCTTAGTTTATTACACTCTCACCTCACCAACAAAACCTTTTCTGTTGTTCTGGGCAACTCTACTTCTTTGATGGCTCAGTTGAGTTGTGGTGTGCCTCAAGGCTCAGTTCTTGGCCCCCTTCTGTTTTCTATATACATGCTGTCCCTTGGCCAGGTCATTCAAAATCATGATGTGTTTTACCATTTTTATGCTGGTGACACTCAGTTATACATACCACTAAAACCCACAGGTCCTAGTGGCCTAGCAAATCTCACAACTCTCTGACATTAAATCCTGGATGTCCGACATTTTTCTTAAATGTAATGATAAGTCTGAGGTCATTCTGTTCAGTCCCCCAAATTCCATCAGCCCTTTTGGTACTGATCTTGGTGGTCTGCCAGGTAGTCTTAAGCAGGTTGCTAGGAATCTTGGGGTAATATTTGATGCTAACCTCGGTTTTGATAATCAAATCAAACATGCTTCAGTCATGCTTTCTCCAGCTCAAGGTAGTCTCCAAAATTAGGTCATTTTTATCAATTGCCGATCTGCAAAAAATTGTACATGCTTTTATCTATTCTTGTCTTGACTATTGCAACACACTTTACTCGGGTATCAGAAAGGGCTCCTTACACCGTCTGCAGTTGGTACAAAATGCCACTGATTGGCTCATTACTGGGACAAAGAGGCATGACCATATCACTCCTGTGCTTGCCTCCCTACACTGGCTCCCTGTTATATTTTGAATTGATTCTAAAATTTTATTGCTCAATTTTAATGCCTTAAACGGTCTTGCCCCTACATACATTTCTTATTTATTGATCTGGTATATGCCCTCTCAACCACTGAAACCCACAGATGGAGCCCTGCTGGTTATTCCCAGGTCTCGGTTTGTTACAAAGGGTGATCGGGCTTTTGCTGTTAGAGCCCCTACACTAAGGAACTCTCTTCCT
>NC_079225.1:24519614-24527114 GCF_029633865.1 Lampris incognitus
CTGTATTTACTTTTGGGCTTATTTATTTGACAGCAAGCAGCGTCTTAAGAGGTGAGAAGCATAACATCACATTTCCAGGAGTTGGTTGTGTGTGTGTGTGTGTGTGTGTGTGTGTGTGTGTGTGTGCGCGCGTGTGTGTATGCGCATGTGTGTATGCACATGTGTGTATGTGCGTGTGCATATGTGTGTGTTTGTATGTGCACATGAATAGCTAAAGCCTTTGTGCGTATGTATGCAAGTGTGTATATTTAGACATGCCGTGTCATGTGCATTTGTGTGTAAGTGGATGCCTGTGTGTGTGTGTGTGTGCGTGTGTGCATGCGTGTGAGCATATGTGTGTGTCTTGTACGCACTGAGCATCTTCATCACGGAGGGGACACGGAGAGGTCAGAGGTTCATTTGAGGTCATTCACTCTCAGTTGTTAGATTTCCGTTGACGGGGGGTGAAATATCCTCATCACCCCTCTCATCATCAGTTGCTGCAATATATCATAACACCCATCCATCCATCATCCAAGCCGCTTATCCGAATTCGGTTCACGGGATAGTGGAGCCTATCGCAGCAGTCATTGGGCAGCAGGCGAGGAGACACCCTGGACATTCACACCTAGGGACAATTTAGTATGGCTGATTCACCTGACCTGCATGTCTCTGGACTGTGGGAGGAAACCGGAGCCCCCGGAGGAAACCTGTGCAGACACAGGGAGAACATGCAAACTCCACACAGAGGACGACCCGGGATGACCCCCAAGGTTGGACTACCCCGGGGCTCGAACCCAGGACCTTCTTGCTGTGAGGCGACCACGCTAACCACTGCGCCACCGTGCCACCGGCAATATATAAGATAACATATGATAGTTTTTTTTATGCAATGTATAATTTTTCCCAGGGAAGTCCTGCAAGACTGTTACCATCAGAATAACCAACAACAAATACATTCACGGTTTGGATGTCGTAATTTAGATGAGGATTTGCTGTTGTCCTATATAGACCAGCAAGGGCCGTATCAAAAAGGACATGTGTTTGCACGTGAGGCTTGGTAGTGTCAAAATGAGATTGTTTTGACAGACCTTGTGACACCCTGGGTCCGTTTACATTGTCCAGCTATGCACATCTACCCTCAAAAGCATAACCTCGGTTTCCAGCAGGAAACGTGCATCTCCAAATGGTGGCCATTTCAGATGATGACGGAAAACGCCGTTCTCCATCATCGCCAGTGCTCGCCTGACATCTCGCCGTGCACCGGTGAAGTTGATGTGAAACCTCAGGGTCCAACATGCAGTGTGTGAGACGTTTCAAGTAAAGGCAAAATGTGAGGGGAAAAGGCCTCCCTGCGCCTGTCACTTCACCCCACTCCGTCTTCTCGGATGTGGAGGCATATCACAGAGCTATCAGATGAATGGTGGTCCTTATCTCTCTCTCTCTTGCTCTCTTTCCCTAACCCACTGGATGTTAATTAAAGATAATAAACTTCTCAGATCATTTCTCTCCCCCTGCGTCTGACTGCTACTCCAAACCTAACGTCACCTCTGCTCCTCTCGCACCCGCACACACATGGCTAGCCGGGGGAAAAGCACACACGCCCACTCCTCACACACACACACACACACACACACACACACACACACACACACACACACAAACAACTGCAGTCCAAAGAAGAGAGCAGTGATGGTGTGTGTGTGTGTGTGTGTGTGTGTGTGTGTGTGTGTGTGTGTGTGTGTGTGTGTGTGTGTGTGTTCTCCTGGTGTGAAATAGTGTACAGTGAGTAATTGCACAGATGTACTGAAATTGCAGTGAGTAGAAAAATCATCTGGTGGGCTTTAAGATACACAAAACGGTATCTATTGCTTTCAAACAAATACCAATACATTAAACTAAGACGCATGTGCGCGCGCGCACACACAGACACACACATCAATTTTTTCCCCCCCTGTATGTCAAAGTTTAAGCTCCTCGTTCATCTCCACTCCACGCCTTAAACACAGGTGTTTGGAGAGTCTACAGATGAGGTGGGAGGATGCCAGATATCATGATATCATGTATCTATATTCTGTCTTTTACGCACACACACACACGCACACATGCGCGCACACATACACATGGTGGTGTGCTCCTATTAAGCAGCATATATCCCCAATTGTTTCTCAGAGGAAAATTCCCATCTTTCTCTCTACTCTGATCCACTCTTATCACATATGTACACATACATAGCTCTCCTAAATGCTGTTCTGTTCGATAGCTGAGTCAACACAGAGATATTTATTTAGCTCAGAGACACAGAGTCTCATGTACTCACTGCCCCGAGATTTTATTGAGCAAGGAGATAAAAAGGCAAGTTCTGCTCTGTGTCTATTAGGGCTGAAGTGGCCTACCGAGAGTCTGGTGAGGAAAGGAATAAACTGTTGTGGTTATCTTTAGGAAAGCAGAGGGAAGGAATGGATGAAAGAAAGAGAGAGAGAGAGCGAGAGAGAGCACGTTTCTCCATTCAGACATACATACATACATACATACATACATACATACATACATACATACATACATACCCAGGCACATCTGCACATACATGAATACGCAGATGATAATTTATACGACAGCTCAAAGGGCACTCACAATATATATGTGCACATATGTGTACTCACATACACATATACGCACACAAAGACACACACATATACACACACACTCACTCACACACAGACACTCACACACACAGACAGACACACACTCACTCACTCACACAGACGCACAGACACTCACTCACTCACTCACTCACTCACATACACTCTCACACACACACAATCACACACACACACGCATGTATGTATGTATGTATGTATGTATGTATGTATGTATGGTATGTATGTATGTATGTATGTATGTATGTATGTATGTATATATACAGCTAGCACTCTTGGTATTGCCCAGGGCTGTATTTATCCCTAACCATAACAAAGTAGGGACGATAATGGCTGAAGGGACCATCGTAAAAATAGCCTGGCACAGGTCTGTTTAGATTAGCCCCCTTCTCTCTCAACTCCTTTTCCCTCCTCTATCTCTCTGTCACAGCCCTACCCATCCCTCCATTAATTGGCTCTTTCCCCTTTCCCACTTTCTATCTCACTGTACGTATGTAAATGTGCATGTATGTGTGTTTCTCTTTCTGCCTGTCTTTTTATATCACCCCCCCAGGGAGGGAGACATATTTCCTTCTGTATTTTAAACACAATATTGAGAGAAAAACACACTTGAATTACACCACGGTTTTCATACATAACAGATTCCTCTCTGCTCTTATAGATTATACATGGCATATTTGCTTTGGAGGAACATGACGGCTTTGTCAACAGGAAAAGAGTTTGCTATTTTCCCTCTAAACTAACCTTTTGGTTTGTGTAAGATATGAAATACTCATCCAAATATTCTGAAAAAAAAACGAAATCTGATGAAAACCAAGACAAACAGAGAACAAAGAAACAATATATATCATCCTAAGCACTTCCCCTGTGGGGGAATTGGACTCAGACCCTCCGTCATCCCACACACCGAGATGCGGCGCACAGACACAGACGCGCCGGCACACACACACACACACACGTACACACTCCCAAACAGTGAATCACAACGTGCACATGAAACCCCTGTTGTTATCCAGCACGTCCCTTCCTCGCAGGTCGTTTTCAGAAAAATAGCGGAAGCAATAATGCTGAACGTGAAACCCAACAAGAAGATGGTCAATAACTTCTGTAAACTCTCTGAACTGCAGAGGAGGAAATTGTGGCCAATATTTTATCTCCTGCAGAGGACAGTGATGCAGTATATCTGACACAGCTTTATTGGCTTGCTCTTTTAATGACTTCCTGCACCGAGAGAGAGAGAGAGAGAGAGAGAGAGAGAGAGAGAGGGAGAGAGAGAGAGAGAGGGAGAGAGAGAGAGAGAGAGAGAGAGAGAGAGAGAGAGAGAGAGAGAGAGAGAGAGAGAGAGAGAGAGGGAGAGGAGAGAGGGAGACAGAGAGAGGGAGGGAGAGGGAGAGAGGGAGAGAGAGGGGGGGGAGAGAGAGAGAGACAGTGAGAATGAGGAGAGACACGTAGAGAGAGAGATCCATACATGCACACGTGTGTATCTCTGTACATAGATGCACTTAGCACTTTGCCTGCTGAGAGTTGGATCTTTCAGCTCCTCTTCCTCAATTTGAATGCTCCCTTTGCACTATTTACAATTTTCACTCATTCTGTTTTTCCAAAGATTGATTCGCCAGTGGTTTTGAACCTATCTCTCCCCTCTCTCTCTCTGTCTCCGAGATAACTGTTTTTTCGGGTCAGTGTGGCCATTTGAAGGGATTTTTAAAGTACAACTGACTTCACTGCAAACTTCTAAAAATGTGCTCCTCGGTCTCTCTTTCTCTCTCTTGCTCCCTCTCTTTGGTCTCAGGATAGCAAAGATGGGGTTACTAATGAGCGAATGGTCTGATGATGAAGACTTTTTTCCAAGAATCTTTTCCCCAAAAGCCCATGGCCTTTGGCTGACTCCCCGAGGAGACCATTAATTTTAGATATCACTGTGTGTGCATGTGTGTGTGTGCGAGCATGCATGCCGTGCGTGCGTGCGTGTGTGTGTGTATGTGTGTATGCGTGTGTGTGTGTGAGTGTGTGTGGGAGCTTTTTGTTGTTTTATTTAATCACAGCCACAGAAGTACAAGTATGTGCAAAAACACATTAGTTAGAAAATGTGCGCGTGGGCATGTCTGCAAACATGCAGCAACACAATATTGCAATACTCCCATAGTCTTAACAGCAACAGGGCAACACCCCTTATCACAAGCCCCCTCTTCCTATCATCTCTCCACACCCTTCACCCCTGCACACTCCTCCGCTGCCACCCCAATACATCCTTCTATGTCAACACCTCCCATCTCGTCTCACGCGCACCCCGACTCCACCCAGATTTCAGACCTTTGCACAAGCACGCACGTTAGAAAAGACCTAACACGCAGACACAGTTGAAAGGTAGGGGGAAAAAAAAATCCCAGAAGGGGTTTGTGATTGTGGTAGGGCAGCCGTTAACCTCCTCCTCCTCCTGCAGAGAGAAACACATGAGCGCACACACTCACGAACATCATCCCCGCATGTGCACGACACCCCTCGGCGTCAACCGTGTCATGCTGTCTCACTCCCACGCCATGCACACATGCATGGCGCATGGGGGCGGAAAGACACATGGACGCAGATAAAACGCTCACTCCGAGACACAAACACACACACACACACACACACACACACACACACACACACACACACACACACACATTATCTCAGAGAGTAACCAGGTGTGTAATTGAGGTGGGATCTGATGACCTCCTCCCTGCTCCTTCGCTTACTGCTGCTGTGCCGCTCGGCCTTCGGGGCATGCGAGCGCGTCTCTGAACGGCGGCCTCCGTCCCTCTTACGTCAGGCGCCTTTCAGATGGACTCCTCCACACTCTCAGAGCAGTTTGTTTTCAGAGCTCTCTCTTTCTAGTGAGAGAGGAAGAATCCACTCCACAAGGCTTACAGTAACTCCTTCTCTATCAAAACACTCACTGTCTGTCTGTCTTGGGCGCTGACAAAATGGCCACTGGGCCCCATTTCCCCAGCAGAAATGTAGCGGGTCTGTCCATCTCTGTCAGCGAGTAGACACGAGAAGTGGCTTTTATGGGCCTACACGCAATCAGGAATTTTCAGATATCTAACTCACACCTTGGTTTTAGCGGCACTCTTTGTGGTTGAGGCTAATCCAAATTTGGGGGTGAAGAAATGGCAAGGCTTTTGATAGATGACGACGGGCCCGATGTTTGAACATTTCGTGTTATAACGGTCCCTAGTTGAGGGCCAACGTACAATCAAAAATCACTGCGGCCATGCAGAAATTGTTTTGTGCCCTAGAATAAACATTAAGGAGATAGATTTGAGTCTACATATTGGGCTCTGAATGGGTTTCTTTGTTAGAAAGGATCACGGAAACCGCTTAACCCATGAGGAGACGTTTCGCGCTTCAGTTCAAATAAAACAGCAAAAGAGGCCAGAATTATTTATTTATTTATTTGTTTACTTTGGATATTTCCCCCTTTTTCTCCCAATTGTATCTGACCAATTACCCACTCTTCCGAGCCGTCCCGGTCGCTGCTCCACCCCCTCTGCCGCTCCGGGGGGAGGGCTGCAGACTACCACATGCCTCCTACATGTGGAGTCGCCAGCCGCCTTCTTTTCACCTGACAGTGAGGAGTTTCACCATGGAACGTAGCGCGTGGTCAGCTCACGCCCCCCCCCCCCCCGAACAGGCGCACCCTGACTGACCAGAGGAGGCGCTAGTGCGGCGACCATACCCACCATACCCACATTCGGCTTCCCACCCAACAGACACGGCCAGTTGAGTGTCTGTAGGGACGCCCGACCAAGCCGGGGATAACACGGGGATTCGAACCGGCGAAGCCCCGGTGTTGGTAGGCAACGGACTAGACCACTGCGCTACCCGGACGCCCCGAATCACACATTTTAAGGGGCAAATAGGATTTGTGACCAAACTGTTGCGCAACGTATGCTGTGACTCCACCAACACTCTCACTTTTTCTACAACCAAATTGCATAAAATTAACTTCATTCATTCAAATTACATTTAACATAGCCGCATCCAACAAAGAACAAAGCAAAATATTAAAGTACAAAAAGGAGGTAAGGTAAAACAAGGGTATTCTCAACCACTCACATTAGTGATGATGCATTATAGCGTTTTGGTCTCGACAATGAATTTCAGTTGCATGTAAACTGTGGTCCTGACCCAGTTTCTTCAGCGTGCATTTCATTTCTTTTATTTGCCTTGAAAAAAATGACAGGTTTTATCTACGAGGAGGCGAGGTGCACAGATAATACTCGTGGCAATGTCATCATGTCTGCAGCTATAGTCTAACATGGCTGGGGCGAAGAAACCCTATTATAGTCACACAGGTGTGTTAATGTTAGGCCAGTAAATCTGGCGCTGTGAGTGTTGGGCTGATTGTCTCTCTGTGCTGGACTCTGCAGCGCCTCTTGGAAGGAAACCAGAGGGTGGGGATTGTGGTATCTCAAACCTGTGAGAGAGTTCCTTTTCTTCAGTTGAGTCTTAAAAGCTTTTGCTTTCATTTCTTCTATATATATCTTTGCTGGATTGCTTAACCACATATACTAAAAGTGAAGGTCTCAGTGGAAAGAGAGGAGGGGGGGAGGAGGGATGGACAGTGAAGAGTAAGGAAGTTTATTCAGCAGTGCGATGCAGTGAACATGCTATTATAGCTAACAAGCAACCCTTGGCTGTTTTCAGAAGTAACAGTTCTTTAAACCATTTGACCTGGGCAGGCTTTCCATTTTAGTTGGCTGCAGAGTATTAGGTAATTCATCATGACATGTCTTGTCCTAACATTGGTTTATCAAAATCATTCTATGACCGTTGTTGGAAGTTTGTTTTTCAAGTTGCACTCTAGCTGAATGAA
>NC_079225.1:24529614-24572114 GCF_029633865.1 Lampris incognitus
ACTAGCCTGTAAACAGTGACAAAGTTACACACTTTTCTTCTGGAAATGGTGTTAAAATACACATTTTAAGTGTAGTATTGGCAGTCATGGACGACCATCTTGACAAATTTGTGAAAACAGAATTTGGCTGACAAAGGCAAACAATTTTAACTCTCAAGTTTATTTTTTACATTCTCAACTTTAACGCAATCCCTGCTCGAGCCCCTCATGTACCCTGCCTTCCTTTCTTCCTTCATTCGTTTATTTGAAATTATGCATGAAATCAGCGTCCGGTAGCCTGTATTTCACATGTACATTTACGTCTATTCGTTTGGCAGATGCTGTGATCCAGAGGGACTTAAAAGACAGTCAGCAATAAGCAGATACATTCAACTGTTACTAACTGACATCATAGAGAGCTATATAATAATCTTAGTAACGCTGTAAAAAATAAGACTAGTAGTAATATCACAGTAGGACTATAGCAGTAGTTCATTTGCTACAGCATTCAGTGTAAGCGCGCCTTCGATCATCAAGAGACTGCAAATGGGAGAATCTAGGTTCACATTGCCGCATATCAGAAAACCAGACATATATTATCATCATAAGAGTATACATGTCAAGTGCAGGTCAAGGGAGGGCATGATAGTGTTTGAGTGAGTTATTTTGCGAGGTGAGGTGTGGGCTGAGAAGATTGACCTATTTTCCTAACTAAAGTACATCTTTTTTTTCATTTTTTTGTTTTTGCAGGACAACGCTCATTGAAGCTCGCCTAAGGGCTGCCCAGACTGACCTCCTTTAAAACAAACCTTAAGACGCTCTTAATCAGAAAAGCTTTTAATTTTACCATGTAGTATTTTTGATGTCTGTTTTTATTATCTTAATTGCGTCATCACACACTTTGAGATTATATTATGATCATCATCATCAATAATAATAATAATAATAATAATAACAGGGCCGCACGGTGGCCCAATGGTTAGCGTGGTCGCCTCACATCGAACCCCGGGGTAGTCCAACCTTGGGGGTCGTCCCGGGTCATCCTCTGTGTGGAGTTTGCATGTTCTCCCTGTGTCTGCGTGGGTTTCCTCCGGGTGCTCCGGTTTCCTCCCACAGTCCAAAGACACGCCGGTCAGGTGAATCGGCCATACTAAATTGCCCCTATGTGTGTGTGTGTATGTGTGTGTGTGGGTCCTGTGATGGTCTGGCGGCCTATCCAGGGTGTCTCCCCACCTTGGATAGTGAATGAATTAATAAATAATAATAATAATAATGATAATAATAATGCTTGCAGCAACTGCTCAGAGTCTGCTCAAGTTATGGTGTGCAGCATGACATTAAATTTAACTCAAAAAAGAGTGTTGTCATAATTGCCTAAACCAAGGAGGATCAGAAGTAAAATGTTCCCTCATTCTTCTTGGCAGACAAAGCACTAAATGTGGTGAACAAAGTAAGATATCTGGGTCACATCATCAGGAATGATTTATGTGATGACGATGATGTGCAGCGCCAGTGTCGCAAACTGTACACACAAGCCAACATGCTGTCATGCAAATGTCATATGTGCACAGATGATTTAAAACTGCTCTTTTTAGAGCCTACTGTACTCCACTCTATGCAGCCCACTTGTGGTGCAATTATAGCAAAGCAAAAATGAAAAGCTGCAGGTAGCATATTTCGAATCTTGCTCAAGCTTCCAAGATGGACAAGTGCAAGTCATGTGTTTGTGACTAGTAATGTTCTCACTTTTCATGTTGTGTTGATTAATTTCATGTACAAATGTATGTGTCGATTAATTGATTCCAAGAATGTAATTATAATGCTCTTAACTGGGCCTATACAAAGTGACACTATACAAATAAAATGACTTGACTTGACTTGACTCCTCTTGTTTCTGGAAACATTGGAACAAATATCTGTATAGGTTTTAATCACTGTGGGCTTGTGAACTGCTGTTTTAGCTATATTTTTGTGTTGTTGCCTTGTGTTGTACATTTTTCTGTTTTTTTAATATGGACCTACCTATGTAAGTAAGATTTGATTGATAGGTTAAATAATAATTATAATAATAACAGTAATAATAATAATAATGTCAGGTTTGCGTGTTCTGCATCTCGGCGGCTGCACCGTCCTCCCCGTCCACACGGGAGCACAAGTGAGCGCTTCTACAAACCGGAAGTGGATATCAGTTTCTCAGCAGCCGCTGCTGAAGGAGCCTTTCCGGGGAGTTTTTCACAGTGAATTGGCTTTTGTTTTGTTTTTGTTTTTTGCGTTACAGCAGTGCGCCATCCCTTGCACGGAGGTAGCGTAACAGTTAACGTAAACTCTTGAAATAAAATAAATTATTATTACCCTTCGATTCGGCCTCAGAATTTAGTGGTCAACCCGATCCTCAATCCTAGCTAACACTGGGTAGGTCGCTAACTGGTAACTTTTCATTCATTGCTCGTATGGCACTTTTCTTTGTTGCGAGCTAGCTAGGTTACTGTTGGTGTGTGTGTTTACGCTAGCCGTGGGTTTCTGCTGTGTTTTAGCCCGTAGTAAATCTTCGTTTTTACAGCTGAACAACCTAACGTTTACCGTCAAGAAGCGTGCGATCTAAAACTTAAAACCCGTCTCTTACCGACCAGGCTAAGTCATTTAACATAGCTTCTATAAAAGGTAACGAAAGCTTCCAGCTAGCAAACTAAAACCGAGGGTCAAAACCAACATCGGCTTCACCGGTGATTTCAAAACATTTTTTCCTTTCAAAATTGTGTGTTTCTTCTTTAATATCGCCTCTCTTTTAATCTTCTTGAGTGTTATCAAAACTGTCAACAGGCTGCATCATTAGCAGTCTCTTAAACCTGGCCGTATCAAATTAATAAGTCTTATCTTTGACTACCTGCTAGTTATTGCATCGGAAAGAAAATCTCTGTTATGTTGAGGTAGCATGAAGCGCGTATTTTTTTCTTCTTATCTTTGAATAATACAACCTTACATATCAAAGTGAAAGGGCGGTCAAGACCAAGTCACATTGGTCTTGACCTCCACACAACAGCGCCCTGGTCAGAGAATCAGCTGAATTAATTACTTGGTCAGTGGAAGCAAAAACACCAGCAGATAGTGTCTAAATGACAACAAGAACAGCAAGATTGAGAAAACCAAAGTGGAAAATAAAAAAGTAGCTGTTAACAAAGTTACTAATTAAGCATGGGCATCTATCTCCTCCAGTCTTTCCAGTCCCCCTGTTCCCTATTGGTGGTGGAGGTGATGGTGGTGTTGATGGATGTGTGAAGAAAGAAAAGAAGCCCCAGTGGTCCCCTTTCCGTACTGCACGTTTCCTCATGGATTCCAGCAATGATGAGGCATTGGACATCATTGTCACCAATGTGGTGGCCACTTTCAGGACCAGGTGCCACCTTAACCTACGCACCATTGCCCTTGAGGGAACCAATGTCATCTACAAGCCTGAAGTAGGGGTGAGTAAACTTGAGTGTGTGTATTTGTGTGTGTGTGAGAGAGGGGCTTGCTAGTGTTAAGCAGAAGATGCTGGACACCTGCCACTTTTGAACTTTACAAAGGGCTTTTTGCAGGTGTTGAATGAGATCAGTGCATTAAGGTAACACTGCTACTATCTGTGTGGGATTTTGTTCAGAAAGTCTTGATGAAGCTCCGCAAGCCCATGATCACAGCTTCCATCTGGTCCTCAGGGAAAATCATTTGCACTGGAGCCACAAGGTAAACACACAAATCAAAAAACAGCTGCTGATCAAGACTATTAGATTTTAATATGATTTAAATCCGTATAGAGAAACATATATACAGTTAGTGTACGCACATCTGTACACACTACTGGTAGTCAATTCATTTTCGGCATGAGGAATAGCAGCTGTTCTTGGCCTCATTCTCCTTGTTTTCTGTACTATAATGTTGACTGTAGCTGAACATTTGGTGACACCACTCATCAACAGACCGTTAAATAGTAGCATTGCTGTATGTTCTGTCTGATCCACCATTGGCACTGTAGCTGGTCAAAGCTAGCTTAAATCAGTCACCACATAACTAACTGTATAAATGTGCTACAGCCATGCCAATACTGACCCTTTCTCTCCTCTCTTCCTCATGCCCAGTGAGGATGAGGCAAAATTGGGTGCCCGCAGGTTAGCACGCTGTCTGCAGAAATTAGGTTTCAAGGTGAGAGTGTTCATGTGGTTATTGATAATGGGTATTTTTAAAATGTGCACACCAACACCGTGATTACATTAAGTAATCAGTTTAAGGCAGTATTTCAGTTAAGGCGTTTATGGTATTAGAAATATTGTAATTTCTCTTATGTCTGAGTAAACATGGATTCTTTTAATAATCAATTTAAAGTCTACAGGACCAACCAAATAACCTGCTTGTTACAGGCATCAAGTGAGGTTGCTGGATCATTTTCTATGCCTGCCTTAGCATTTTCTCATTCTAAATCTTCAGACTAAGACTTATATATGCTCCAAGAAATTAAAAGACTAAGCAAAAATGTAGGTGTCTTAATCATGTTATCCATCCAATTTTGGACTTATTTTAATAAAGATAATCTGATAAATGGCATTAACATGACTGGCTCTAAAGTCAGAGTGGTGCCTTTATCAGTTTAAGATCATAAATGTACCCAGTGTCACTTTCAGTAGTTATATGTTTCAGAACTCCAATGATCACAAATCTGATCTGTCTCTAGCCAGTGAGTTCTTTACCAAATGATAGTTTATTAATAAGTTAGGACATACGTACATGCATAAAAATATGAAAAACCTTTTGTGTGTGTTTGTGTAGGTGCGATTTTCAGAATTCAGGGTTGTTAATGTGTTGGCAGTTTGTTCCATGCCATTTGCAGTCCACTTGATTGACTTCACCAAGAATAACCGGCCTATAGCCAGGTAATAACCAACGTCTTGTCATTGTCACAATCTCAGCTGTCTCATTCAGAGGCACCACTGCAAGTCACCCATAATTACCACATCATCATTACCATAACATTTTGAAATGTTTTTTTAGTCTTTAAAATGGTCTTGAATGTTGGATCAAGCAAATTATATTTTGGGTCAACACATTTAGGGCTGAAGACACCTCAAATGTTATCAATAAAAAAGAATAAATAAACTGAATAAAATTATTTTCCATTCACATGTCCATCAACACTGTAAGTAAGTCACAGGGAATGATTGGGGTGAAGCTTTCCTTGATTACAGTGGTATTGTGTACATAGTGTACTTTGTCTTGCATAATATTGAAAAACCCCAGAAAGTTGAATCAGTTCATCTGGACACCATGTTTAGTGGGAGAACTGTTTCATAACTCATCCAAGGGACTTCGTCAGTATCAACTGACTGCAGGTATCCCCCATCTTTATAAACCGCACAGTTGCATAACAACCAAAATCAATGATTGGTTTCATATTTCATACCCAATTTCCCCTCGGGGATGAATAAAGTATTCTGATTCTGATTCATATGCAGATTGCTGTGACCAATAAATAGAGTTAAAATGGCCATGTGTACTGTTCACAGAGGATTGGGGAATCACTGTAAGATGGCGACAGATGTATTCTTACCCCCCCCCCCCCCCCCGGTTCAGGGATGGTTGTTCCCTCTTCACATAGATGGCCTCTTTGACTCTCCGTTCAAACCAGCGTTCCTCCCTATCAAGGTTGTGTACATCCTGATCCTTGAATGAGTGGCCACTGGCCTGTAGATAGGTGTAGACTGCAGAGTCCTGGCCTGACGTGTTAGCTCTCCTGTGTTGTGTCATTCTCTTCGCCAGCGTCTGTTTGGTTTCTCCGATGTACAAGTCATGCACAGCAATCCTCCCGGTACTTAACAGCGTACAGTATATTGCTCTGTTTGTGCTGGAAGACCCAATTCATGGGGTGGACCAATTTCTGGTGCAACGTGTTTTGGGGTTTGAAAGCAACTGAGACACCTTGTTTGGAAAATATGCATCTCAACTGTTCCAACACTCCTGCCACATATGGATCACCACTGGTTTACGCTTAGGTAGCTGTTGCCCTTCTTCTCTCTTCGATTGGCTGGTGCACTGTTTGGCGTCTTACTGGTCTTGACAAATGCCCAGTTAGGATAACCACACTTAACCAGGGCCTGTTTAATCTGGGATTTCTCCCCTTCCCCGGCTGCTGTGTCGGTGAGGACGTTGTCAGCTCAGTGGTACAGCATCCTGTTGACTCCTAGTTTGTGCTCCAGTGGATGATGGGGTCAAACCGTAAGTGCTGATCTGTATGCATTCGTTTATAGTACACATCAACAATCAAATGTCCCCCATCATCAATTTTAATTTCACAGTCTAAGAAGGCTAACAGGAAGAAATGGAAATGGATGATCCGCTGTGGCGACCCCTAATGGGAGCAGCTGAGAGTAGTAGTAGTAGTAGTCTAAGAAGGCTAACTTGTCATTTTTCACATCCTCTCTGGTGAAGTTGATGTGGTTGTCCACAGAGTTAATGTGGTCAGTGAAATGTGGTACATCCTGAGATTTAATTTTAATCAAGGTGTCATCCACAAATCTGTACCAAAGGTGATGTGGTGTCCCTGGATAGGACATCGGAGCCCTCTTTTCCACTTCCTCCATATACAAGTTGTCCACCATAGGTGAAACTGGGGAACACATAGCACACCCTTGTTTTTGTCTATAGTACTGCCACCTGTGTATGAAGTATGTGAACTTAAGCCACAGTTTCAGGAGCAGACAAACTTGGTCAGTGTTAAGGTGTTCTTACAATGCTGTAATTGCAACTATTCCCCAATCCTCTGTGAATAGTACACATTGCCATTGTAACTGTCGTTAAAGGTCACGGCAATTTGCATATGAAACCGATCATGGTTTTGGTTGTAATGCAGTTGTGCAGTTTATAATGTTGGGGGATACCTGCAGTCAGGTGAGACTGATGAAGCCACATGGATGACGGATGAAACATTTCTCCCACTAAACATTGTGTCCAGATGAACTGATTCAACTTTCTGGAATTTCCTTAACTGGATTATTGAGCATGCATCAAGAAATATTGAAAAACTTTGGCAATAGTAGATGTTGGGTGTGTCTATCAAAACAACATTGAGCGCATTGATTTAATTTTTTAACTGGCTGTTGGCATGACCATAAAACACTTGTATTCGTAAAATCGAAGCCAGTACTTAAAAAGAACACCTGCAGTCATCTTAAATTCATTTTCAAAGTATCCCTGGCATCTAAGAAGTAAATATGTGGAATCTTTTTTCCCCACAAAAAGTGACAATAATTATTTACAATTTTGATTTCCAACCACCCTTAAGCTCCCATTTAAGGCTGTTTGTGGGCAAGTTAATTTGATTCTGTGACTGAAAGCTGTGATACACTGAGATTACCGTCAGTTTCACAACCCCCCCTCCCCTGCCTCCCTGCGTCTGGGGTGAAACTCAACTTAAATGAGACATGACAGAAGCAGCGTGCAACCAATATGTCCCACCCCACGTTTCCTTTCCTCTGCTCCCCAACTCACCTCCACAGCAGCCTCACTATGCTACCTTATCTTCACCTTAAATTTAACCACAACTTTACCTTAACCCTAATCTTAACCACTACCTAACCTTAACCCTAAACTTAAACACTGCAGGGCTCTACAGTGTGAGTATTTCACTTGCATGTGCCCCTAAAAGTAGATATGTGTGATCCAGAAAAATGTGTCTTTATGCATGCTCAATAATCCAGGTATGGAAATCACCGAAAGTTGAAACAGTTCATCTGGACAAAAACATTTATTGGGATAAATGTTTCATCACTCATCTAGGTGACTTTTGCTGTCTCAAGTGACTGCAGGTATCCCCACACTACAAACAATACAGTGGCAGAACGACCGAAAACAATGATCGTTTTCATATGCAAGTTACTGTGACCCTTAACTAGAGTTTCAGTGGCCATTTGTACTATTTACAGAGGATTAGGGAATAGTTGTAATCACAGCATTGTAAGGTGGCGACAGATGTACTGTTAGCCCTCTCGGTTCAGGGATGGTCATTCCCTCTTAACATAGATGGCCCCTTTGACTCCCCGTTCAAACCAGCATTCCTCCCTATCAAGGATGTGCACATCCTCATCCTAGAAAGAGTGGCCACTGGCCTGTAGATGGGTGTAGACTGCAGAGTCCTGGCCTGACATGTTAGCTCTCCTGTGTTGTGCCAACCTCTTGCCAGTGTCTGTTTAGTGTCTCCATGTACAAGTCACAGCAATCCTCTTGGCACTTAATAGCATACACTGTATTGCTCAGTTTGTGCCAGGGGCCCTATCCTTGGGGTGGACACTTACTTCTGGCGCAGCATGTTTTGGGGCTAGAAAGCAACTGAGATGCAGTATTTGGAAAATACACGTCTCAACTGTTCCAACACTCCCGCCACATACGGAATCACCGCTGGTTTACACTTAGGCAGCTGTTGTCCTTCCTCTGTCTTCGGTCAGCTGGTGCACTGTACCTTGGAAAACAGTTAGTCTAGTGCCCTGCACTGCATTAAAATGGCCCTATGCATATGCATTGCACAACATTTTCAAGTCGAGTTATTTGTATGCCACTTGATGAGAGTGTGAATTGGCAGTCCTCGGCAGTAATGACACCACCAGAGCACTGAAAACTCACGCTTTAGTCTTAGCGATTCACCCGTGGTACTCTGCTTTCAGAGGCTCTGTTCTCTTCCATTCCCCTTAATGTCTTCCCCTGCTCGCCTGAAGCTGGGGCTTGGTTCTCATTTCCTTAAACCCATCCAGCACCTTGTTTGGGTGAGGATGGAATGAAGCAGAACTTGCTGTCTTGAATTTCATTGAAGAGACTTACTTTAGATTACATTCCAGAAACACCATTATCATTGCCATTATCCATGTATTCCGATATAATATGCAAATTAAAAAGCATATTGGATAAAATAGAATATTTTAAAAATGCTTCAATCCTTAAACACTTCGAGTTATCCTAAATTGTGACTTCCTTTTGCCTGTATTTCAGTGCAGTGACAGGAATAAAACATTGCTTGGACTTAATCAGTTAAAAAGATGATTCATACTAGTTGTATTCACTATAAACATCAGATAATACCATTAAACCATTGAACCACACTGCGGTCAATGGTGCATGCTTAGAGAAATATGACGGTGACATGTTGACCAGTTTGAGTCCCCAACTAGTATATCCTTCACCAATAAGTTGACACCTTCCTACACACAGAGGACCACCATCGGCAGCTGATAGGTCCAAAGTACTGCAAAGAAAAACACACTACTCACTGTTCTCGACTTCCCCCTCACAAAGATGATATTTGTTTAGGGTTATGGTGACCTCTAGTGGTGTGTGCACTGCCTATCACTTCTTGGAGTGCCTCGAACCTTGGTTGTCAACCCAGAGAGGTAGAATAGTATACAAGCCTCCATTGGGCACCCTCAGTCATCGGGCTAATTTCATTCAAACACTCTTGACTCACTCACACAGCTTTGTGTAAAGGAATGACATGTGACACTTGCATACACAGGACGTCATGCACCCATGTGCTAAAGACAGTTGGTTGATCAGCTCTGTCTGTGTGTGTGCAGTTATGAACCAGAGCTCCATCCTGCTGCTACCTACAGGATCAAACATCTCAAGGCTACTGTACAGGTTTTCTCGACTGGAAGCCTTACAGTCACAGGTACCACATACTCGTGCACATAGTCCTACCCCCCCCCCCCACACACACACACACCACACACTTTTTTCAGATTTTCACCCCTTTTTCTCCTCAACAATTGTACCTGTCCAATTACCGCACTCTCCTGAGCTGTCCTGGTCACTGCTCCACCCCCATCTGCTGATCTGGGGAGGGCTGCAGACTACCACATGCCTCCTCTGATACATGTGGAGTCACCGGCCTCTTCTTTTCATCTGACAGTGAGGAGTTCACCATGAGAACGTAGCGCGTGAGAGGATCACGCTATTCCCCCTAGTTCCCCCTCCTCCCCGAACAGGCGCCCTGACCGACCAGAGGAGGCGCTAGTGCAGCGACAGGGACACATACCCACATCCGGCTTCCCACCCACAGACACGGCCAATTGTGTCTATAGGGATGCCCGACCAAGCCGGAATTAACATGGGGATTCAAAACGGCAATCCCCGTGTTGGTAAGCAACAGAATAGACCGCTACACCACCCGGACACCACACATACCTTTTACCATACATGTACATGCTTAAATGCACATAGAGCTTCTATCAGGGTGTCAGCAGGCCCTTAAAAAGTCTTAGTGTCTTAAATTCAGTGTTACAAATATTAGGTCTTAAAAGTTATTGAATTGTCTTAAATTTGAGTTTATGAGGTTTTAATTTCTTCATAAACATTTTACATCAGTTTATTTTTTTATCAGGAACTGTTTGAGTTCTTCTGTAACAGAATCAAATTTGTTGATAGCATATAAAACACTAAGACTATCTAAAACATGCTTTAATGCTCAGCTTATACTTGCCTGCTACACTTACCTATTAGGGCAAATGTACTGTATGGTGCTGAAAAAGTAATGAGCCAAAGTTTCAAAAATATTTTCACAGATGTAATATTTATGGGGTTTTAAGTGTCTTTATATTTCGTCTTAAAAAGTGTTAAATGATATCCTATGTTACATGCTGATACCCTGGCTTACATACACTCCATATTATTATTTTTTTAATTATTTTTTTTTAATTTTCTCCCTTTTCCTCCCCATTTCCACCTGGCCAATTACCCCACTCTTCCGAGCCGTCCCGGTCACTGCTCCACCCCCTCTGCTGATCCAGGGAGGGCTGCAGACTACCACATGCTTCCTCCGATACATGTGGAGTCGCGAGCCGCTTCTTTTCACCTGACAGTGAGGCGTTTCACCAGGGGGAGATAGCACGTGGGTGGATCACACTATTCCCTCCAGTTCCCCCTCCCCCCCGAATAGGCGCCCTGACCAACGAGAGGAGGCGCTAGTGCAGCAACCAGGACACATACCCAGATCCGGCTTCCCATCCACAGATATGGCCAATTGTGTTTGTAGGGACGCCCAACCAAGCCGGAGGTAACACAGGGATTCAAACTGGTGATCCTCGTGTTGGTAGGCAACAGAATAGACCGCTATGCTACCCAGACACCCCCCATATTATTAGTTAATCCATTTACTCAATCCAGTTATGTGTTGTGCATCCCAAATTGCTAGTTTGTGTTAAGGAATTGAGGCCACGTTTCATTGCGCCACACATTTCATTGCGAAATGCACCATAATATCAGTTTGCACATAATCTCATTCCTCTAGCCCATTTACTCTCTAGTTAAATCCTAGATGAGCCTATTTATAATATGACTCTCCGCACAAGCGAAATGGCACGATTTAACGTAAACATGGTATTAATAGTAATTTGTCAAGACAACAACACGTGTGCTTTGAACTCTCTCTCTCTCTCTCTTTCTCCTGATCTCCTCTGGCTCTTTGTGCTGTTTTTTGAATGGTTGTGTCGTTTTAATTTCTTCAATTTCTTCAGAATCAGAATCATGTTTATTGGCCATGTAAGTTTACACATATATGGAATTTGACTCCGGTTTTGTGTCTCTCTCACTGTACTTAACATGGAATAACAACACTACAACACACCAATCTTCAGCTATATACACAAGGATTGGCATATACAGGCAAAATAAGAGGCGATAAACTGCAATGATGCAGATAATATCTTATCAGTATTATTCTTACCAGTATTGTTATTGTAACATTCAACCCCCCCCCCTTTTATTCAACTCCTTACAAATCTACCCGACCCCGTGTCCCAGGACCAAATGTGCAGAACGTGGCCACAGCTGTGGAGCATGTCTACCCACTACTGTTTGAGTGTCAGAGGCCCCTCTGCAACTAGAAAATAAAAAAGAGAAGACTGCAAGCCGAGGGGGGGGGGGGAGAACGAGTGAAGAAATGACTGAAGACTAGTCCCATTGTTCTGCGACAAGTGAACAAGCACCTTATTCTTGGATGTGTTTTCGATTGTTGTTTTTAATCTTTTCACAGTAACAGCCATTAACATAAGTGTGAGGTAATATAATTGGCTGGATCTGATAGGATTTTAAGAAAAAGCAGAACAGAGGCTGGAGAGTCTTACCGTTTCCCTCTGCACTAAATCTGAAATTTACTGGTGGATCTTGTGACTGTTTGGATCGTTGGGTTCTGCTTTCCAACCTCCGCTAATATACTATCCCATTATTTTTCTGTAATCTTCTCTCTGTCCCTCAGTGAAATTTGTCCCTCTAAGCTCCACTGATGCTAAAACGGTTGTAAGTTGTAATGCAATCCAGTTGACGTCCTTTAGGCTGTACTTTTTATTATTTATCTCTGGTTGTTACTGCATGAACATGAAAAGGCCAGCCTTCAACAGTGTAACCGTTTCTTCAAAAGCTTAACAATGGTGACCGTTGTGAAGAGAGTGATTGTCATATTATTGAGATGCTTTGCCTTTGACCCTACACACACTCACACACTTGTCCAATTTGAGATGTAACTGTCTCCGGAAGATTCTCCGTCCATAAGCCTGTTTGTAAAATGTAGATTTTGCTTTTAATGCCGATACAAGGCACTCTTAATCCAGAGGGGAATGGTGTAATCAATGCTTGCTGCCCCAGTACGTATTAACTCAGCAACATAGAATCAGACCAGCGCGCTATTTTACGATGTACCCTCACACACTGTCGTTAGTAGGAACTACATGAATTAAAATGTGTCCTCGGGTGGATAAGCACCCAGCTATTCATTTTGTATCCACTGCTCATTTAAATGGTTGCTTCTCCACATTCCCTTACCTTGTCAAGTGTCAGCTCCAAGTTCAGTCCATTTGCACAGGTGTGTCAAAAGACATGATTCAGTCTGCAACTCAAAAATCCATCCGAGGTATTTTTTTTGTTCCGAGTTGTGTACATACTCGATAATGTGTAAACTCACATTTGAGAACTGTGCGTCACACGTTGAGAATTCCCTGTTGGTCAAACAGTCTGGCAAATATTGGTTTTTAGAAATCTAGTTTTTACAGTAGTCATGGAAAAGCCAGGTAAATATGACTGGTTTCCAGCTCGGGTCCTCGGCACCCCCGATACTGCTGGTTTTTCTATCGTGGTTTTACCCTGTTTTGACAGGTGAACGCAGTAGAATCGGCTGGAATACCTAGCAGAGTAGAAACCACTGGAATATGATACGAATGTGTAGGAACCCTTTTCAATAGCTCCATCCATTTTCAACAAGGATAGTGGAATGTGGAAAAATTAAATTCTTAGTTGGAACCAAATTCAACATCAGTCCCTCATGGCAAAGTGATGCCAGCGACAGCTCAGCCTGGTCCTTGACATGTGAATAGCGGCAACATCTTCTGTGTGTAGCTGTCAGGGAGGATGCTGAGAAAATGTCTTTTACATATTCTTTTTATTATGTGTTCTTGGGAACTTGTTGTACTGGAACCAGTGCCCACCAGAAGATTTAGGAGACACCATGTTTGTTGTGCTCAAACTTTTGTATTTTGTATAAAAATGAAAAAGGTTTACTGAATAAAAGAGTTAAGTAACCATAAGAAAGATGTGTAATGTGTCATTTACCTTTTGTGGACATTAACACTACTGTTCAGGTGCTGTTACTGAGTGACAGGACACTCTGCTGCACACTGAAAGCACAATCAATCCATTTGTTTATTTCAGAAGGAGGTGGAGTTAAGGAAGGGAAGTACTGCATCATTCAGGAGTCATCAGATGAGAGAGAGAGAGAAGGGGAGTGTCCTGTTTATTGTTCAGCCTTGCTGAATTGGGTGTATGTGGATGAATGTGTTGCCAAGATGCCATCCAGACTGCTCACCATGGCCGTGGCGGCTGTGGCCTGGTTCACCTGGTGCTGGTCACCTATACCCAAACTGGGGTGGCCCAGTGGTTAGCGCTGTTGCCTCACAGCAGGAAGGTCCTGGGTTCGAACCCTGGGGTTGTCCAACCTTGGGGGTCATCCCAGATCGTGCTCTGTGTGGAATTTGCCTGTTCTCCCCATGTCTGTGTGGGTTTCCTCTGGGTGCTCTGGTTTCCTCCCACAGTCCAAAGACATGTAGGTCAGGTGAATCAGACTTACGAAATTGTCCCTAGGTGTGAATGTGTGCCCTGAGATGGCCTAGTGGCCTGTCCAGGGTGTCTCCCCGCTTTCTGCCCAATGACTGCTGGGATAGGCTCCAGCATCCCACGACCCTAATTAGGATAAGCGGTTTGGATAATGGATGGATGGATATTAACACCTGATTTGATGAGCAGTGCAGGCTGCCGGGAAAATATCAAATAACACTTTCAGTGAAAAACCAAACATCTCATAGTTAAGAAAGGACAAGTTAGATATAAGAAAAATTACAAAATGTGTTAATTTAATTGTGAAGAGGTGAAGGCACATTTTTGTTTCCAATAGTTAATCAACCCAGCAGCATTTTGGCAACATAAAGACGGACACTGAAGAAACCCACTGTAACTTTGAAAGCTACAATGGTATGAGTTATGTTCCATAATTTACCCAAAATATGTTTTAGGCTAGAAAGGTTTAAATATTCTCTTTCTAGTACCTGAAAAATGTATTGGTGAAGACTGACAGACTAAAGGAGACTAAACCTACACCGCTGACCCTCAGACAATCTTGGAGGCTTCAGTAAATCTTGTCACTGGACTGCTGTTAGTGATTTAAAGATTGATAATTCATCAAGTATATGATTGTGAGCAGCTATGACAAAACACATCAAGAAGCTGAATTTACAAGTTCTGTAATCTTTAGAGTACCGGTGAGTGATATGCTTCCCTGTCGTGTTAGTATTTGATTTTCTAGTGCATCCTTGATTTTCCTATGGTAGTTCACAGCAGCAATCTTTTGCAACTGTTCATCATGAATCCCCCAAAGATCAGCAAGTCCACTGAAAAATTAGTGTTCCGAAAACCCCCCAAAAAAACATGAGGCCGCTTTGGACACACTTGACCCTGTGGCCCTGAATCGAAGAGGAGAAGAGTGTCTCACAAGTGTTTGAGCTGCTTTCTTAAATAGGGAGGAGATGAAGGATTAAAGGAAGAAATGAAATAAATTTGCCTTTTTGCAATCTGATCACTTTCCTACCCTCACGCTGTTTCATTAAACAGGAACGACCACCGAAAATCTCCCTATTCTTAAATGTCTTCCTATCGGCACTCGCCTCCATCTCTGCCATTTCTACATCTTGGTGGTCTGCTTGACCGAGGGACAACATCATCACATCCGGTCGGAGCTTGGGGGTGGGAAAAGTGTGCAGTCATTAATGGGCGCAGCATGAATGCTATCCAGAGAGTGTAACGGCTGTCTCTTCCAGGTTTGTTTCCCCTTGGTGTGTAGCTGTCTCCGCGAGGTAGCGGGTAGTGGTCTTATCGCTGAAGCATGGCCGCCGCAGATGTCTCTGTGGCCTTGGTGGTGATGGTGGTCTCCTGGGGTCGGACCTGCTTGCAGAACCTGATCTCAAAGTGCTTCCTAGGGGGGAGGAGAGACAACGGAGGAGGGAGGGAAGGTTGTGGGCAGAACGAGAGGAGAAAGTGAAATTCAACAAAGGTTTTCAATTTTTCAAACATTTAAATGGACAAGCAGCCCACAATAGCATCTGCCTCTCAGGTATCCAGAATGACCAATACCTAGTTCCAACAATAATATTTTATAGACAAACTAGTAATGGGATTCAGTAGAAAAAATACCCCTGAGAATCTCTGCTAAGTTTAGAGAACAATTTCATGCATCCAACAGTGTGATGGGAGTCGCACAGCTGGAGGGGTAATTTTGTTATGGGTTGTTTGTTTAATATGCAAATGTAGGTCACAATGTGAAGGATACAGTGGCTATGCTCAGGTGAACGCGTTTACAGTTCTCTAGCAAACAGTTATGTTTCCCACATTTGCTATGCAAACTGACTGCTTACATTTCAGGGATGATAGTTTTCTACACTGACACAGACATTGTACATAGGTGACGGGTTTTAATGCAGATAATTAGGTGGTAAATAAATGTTCTTTTAATGAAGTGGGGGGATTGTTTTTTTTTTTTACTTAAATTACTCCACACATCTGGAGTTTATGGTGGGAACAGTGTGTACACGTGGGGGCGCCAATACTGTCACTTGGCAGTGAAACTGGGACCTGATGAGAACACAAACAAACCACACACAGCACACATATGTACTGGAATGGATGTCAGAGTTGCAAAACAGGCCAGAGCTGCAAAGGACTGATAGGAGGAAAAAAAAACTTCCTGGGAAAAACTAGAGGCAGCTGATGAGTGGTCATGATATTTATTCTTTAAATAAAAACTTTACCTATGCCTAGTTACGCAACGACTTTGCTAAACTAACAAAAATTAACTCCTCATCATGAAGCTGTAGAAACATGTTTTTTTGTTGTTTTTTTTCCCCAGAGTAAATCAATAGGCAAGTATCTGTCATGTAATGTTGTGGACTAGTACAGATGCAGTGCTAGTGTTGCAGAGTAGATGAGCATACATCTTGGCCAGGAGGGGGTTTAGACAGAATTTAGCATCTGTGACAGAAGCTACCCACTTGATAACATCTACAGCATACCCATATCCTTGCCCTCTTGCTCCCCCTCCCCTTTTTCTCCCCAATTATATCCAGCCAATTACACCACGCTTCCCGGCCATCCCAATCTCTGCTCCATCCCCTCTGCCAATCCGGGGAGGGCTGCAGACTACCACATGCCTCCCCTGATATATGTGGAGTCGCCAGCTGCTTCTTTTCACCTGACAAGAGTTTCACCAGGGGGACATAGCGCGTGGGAGGATCACACTATTCCCCCAGTTCCCCCTCCCCCCCGAACAGGTGCCCCGACCGACCAGAGTAGGCACTAGTGCAGCGACCAGGACACATACCCACATCCGGCTTCCCACCCGCAGACACAGCCAGCTGTGTCTGTAGCGACGCCCGACCAAGCCGGAGGTAAAATGGGGATTCGAATTGCCAGTCCCCATGTTGGTAGGCGATGGAATAGACTGCTACGCCACCCGGACGCCCCCTTGCCTTCTTCCTCTTAATGTCCATGCACAGTTTTTATGCCGTTGTTTGAATTGTGTTGATGAAGTCCTGCAAAGGCTTCAGGTAATTTTTTGTGTCTGGTGTAAGAGTTACTCACTTCTTTGCTAGTTCTTTCGATATCTGCTCCAGCGTCTGTCCTTTGGTCTCGGGGACACAGAGAATGACAAACACCAGTAGAACAAAGCTCATAGCGGCATACAGGAACATCATGTTAGGAACGCCGATTTTCTCTAGAAAGAGAACATGAAAAAAAGAAAGAAAAAAAACCCATCTTCTAGCACCTTGTTAATAGTCGAAAACTGTCCCTCACATTTGTAATGGGAACATATGGAATGTAAATGTAGGCTTGTGCAACTTTGCATCGTGATACAAAAAAAATGTAATAAGAACCCATCTGCATGTTATCTGCAGCCAGCTGTGAAATTTTCCTTTCATATCATTTAACCTTCATTTCACCAGGAAGTCCCCTTGTGGTTAATCTCTTTTTCAAGCGTCACATGGCTAAGGAATGGCAGCATCAATAACAAACACTGACGTTGCAGACATACAACACGAGAACATTTCAAAACAGCCTGAGAGATAGGTACAATGATACACAAAACAGGACAATCCATGGAAAACCCCGCGGTGTGGTACAGTGGAGAAACAAGAGTGAAAGCAGTGTTGAGGCTGTGTTAAATAAAACAGTTCCCAACGGTGCCTCGAGGTTCTTAGGAAGCATTTGAAATTCTCCAAGAGTGTCCTGCTCCTCCAGTTTGAACTTGTTCTCAGGACCAATCCCGGCTGAGTGGGCACAGTGCATAAAGGCAAGTTTGCCTAATTCAGTTTGGATCTTGGCAACAGCCTACAACAACAAGTCTCATGAATGAGAACGACAGCTATAGGTCTCATCCGATTTACGAGAGCATAAATAGAAAGGGAGCTAGCACAGAATGAACCTAATAGGTGAACTTGCATATATTACTTTCCCTTCATGTAGACATTGAGGGCAACCCCACTAGCAAACAAGATGCAATGATAGGTGAGTATATTACAGACAGTAATAAGCCTCAACACACCATGATGGATGGTGTCTCTAAACAAAAATAAAAAAGAGGAAGCATGTTAACATGCAGCCAGAAGAGGCTAAATTGTCCATGACAACAGAGGATTTTGATGATTCTCCCATTTTAAACTGACCTTTATAATGGGCAGAGGTCGAGAGACCATGCTTATCCAGCCAATATGGGTGAAAAGTGTAAAAAGAGAAGTGGAGTACTGCATGTTTTGCACCCATCGGGTGTTTATCAATGCAATCAATGTCTCCATCTAAGGGAGACATCCTTACAAAGTTTCCTTCTAAACCAAAACATTAACATTGTTCTGGGTTCATAGAATTACACTCATGGAAACTGCCCATTACAACCACTGGCATTCTCACTGTTGGCCACTCAGTGGCTCCACTGGCATACTCAGGGATCGGGTGTTTTTCTTAGTAGTAATGTTTGGGGAAAGGTGTGGTCATTCCTATTTCCTATCCAGATATTTTTTTTTAGTCTGTGGAATCAAACCAGTGACTGTCGAGTTACAATATTACACATTATTTTTCCATACAGACTGCAGCTGCCACCGTTAGGAATATTATATGGATTGACATTTTGGTAGGCACTCTTGCTCCATTAAAGCTGTCAGACAATGTTATCAGTAAAAACTAGACCTGACTGACTAGAATAGGCTCAAGGAAGTTCTCAAAAGAAGTTCTCAAGAGTCTCAAAAAAGTTGAAAATTATGATGAACCTGTGACCAGACCAACAACCAGGGCAAAAGGACAAGACAACTAAACCCCTGCAGATCACATAGGCCAGGTTTCTGTCCTCAGGTGTAGTAGAGAGCCTGGCATACTCCTGAAAAAAACCTAGATCATATCTTCTTATCTGCCACCATCAATGTCTTATTCTGCTGTCAATATCCTACATAACACTTAACAGTAAAAAGCAATGTTGATTATTCTGACCTAGTTTTGTGTTGGCATCAATATGTGAGCCTAAACATTATTAGGAAATCTATTTTGCACACGAGGCACAAGTACTGCCTCACTACAACAGGTGGCCAGTTCCCCATGACACAGACTCCCCTACTGGAGGAAACATGAAGATATGCGTTCACCCCCACACAAGTGAATCAAAAATGGAAGGAAAAAAAAATCAAATCTTTAGCTACATAATGGTCGTCAAGACATGTGTATAACTTTCTCAGAATTATAACACATACGTCCATCTTTTAAGCTGATGCCGCTAAAAGCTAATATTACAGATAGGACAGCGCATAACAAAGATAAGACAGAGCTCAAAAATGTTGTTTCCCTGCCTGTCATAATTTTTTATGGTGCAGATATGCACTGCCCAAGCCCGGAAATCAATTACCCACATTCCAGATCTCCCTTTCACACACAAACACATTTAGATAGATACCTGTGATGGTAAGAAAGGTCATGGAGATTAGAAGGTTAGTGGCCCAGTTGACAGCTGACACCACAGACACAGCCTTTCCCCTGACCCCCGTAGGGAAGATCTCGCTGAGAACCACATACACCACTGAAAGAAATGGACACACACACACACACACACACACACACACACACACACACACACACACACACACACACACACACACCATGGTTGATGTTTCAATTGAATACTCTTAATATAAATACAATTTTCCAGCAAATATGCCTACGGCTGACCTCAGTATTGGGGATATAGGTCAAACTGCACAAACTGGCATACACTACATTAGAAGATGATGCACCTTAGCATGCACTCAGACTCTTTTCCTTTATTTTCACAATTTTTGGGGGGATTCCTCCCCCTTTTTTCTCCCCAATTGTATCCGGTGAATTACCCCACTCTTCCGAGCCGTCCCTGTCGCTGCTGCATCCCCTCTGCCGATCCGGGGAGGGCTGCAGACTACCACATGCCTCTTCCGATACATGTGGAGTCACCAGCCTCTTCTTTTCACCTGACAGTGAGGAGTTTCACCAAAGGGACGTAGCATGTGGGAGGATCACGCTATTCTCCCCAGTTCCCCCTCTCCCCCGAACAGGCGCCCCGACCGACCAGAGGAGGTGCTATTGCGGCGACCAGCACACATACCCACATCCGGCTTCCCACCCGCAGACACGGCCATTTGTGTGTGTAGGGACGCCCGACCAAGCCGGAGGTAACATGGGGATTTGAACCTGAGATCTCCGTGTTGGTAGGCAACGGAATAGATCGCCGCGCCAGCCGGACGCCCCCTTATTTTCACAATTAAGTGCTTCAAAATTTGGGGTCATGCTGCCTAAAACAACAATGTGAAACACTTGGGTATTCCAAGGTACACTCAACCCATTTATTAACCTATAACTACAATCATACTGTCCCATAACATCATGATTAAGTGTTGAGTAACTCTGAGTCTGGCACCAGCTTCTGTACACAGAAATACCAAGGATATTTCTTAGCAAAATTCTTATAAGATTTCTTAGGCATACTATGAATCAGGGTCAGGTTTAAGTGCTGACCGGCTGGTGGAATAAGTTAGGCAGAGTAATACAGATATGTCAGGGTTTTTTTTAACTTGGCTAAATGTGTAGGCAGCATGGACCCTTTTTTTATAGAATGGCACAATCTCTGTCTCCTTGCTTTTTGGGCAGTATTGTGACTGACTAGTTGCTAGTTCATTCCAGATTCTGTGTGTCTGTGTGTGTGTGTGTGTGTGTGTGTGTGTGTGTGTGACAGAGAGAGAGACAGAGAGAGAAAGAACAAAAGGTAAGAAACTTAGTGTGTGTGTTCTTACTGGGTCCAAGGCTAATGGAGAAGGCTGCCACATACACCAGCAAGCTGATCAATGACACCCACTTCAATGAGGATGAAAGCTTCACATGACTCCTTCCTCTTCCTGAGCTTCTCATCTCATCATCCTCTCTGTTAGTCCTCAGCACCTCCCACTCCATCACATGTCCCTCCTTAGGGTCACTGTTGTTCCACTGATTGGGGGAGGCAGTGCTTAAAATGTCATTGAAGTCCAATTCTGGAGAGGTACTGCTTGCATACCACCCCTTGTGAGTGTGGTTTAGCCCAGTTGGGCTCTGGCACAGGCTAGTGAGGTGGGTATGGCTTTGCAATGTCACCACCCCTAGAGTAGCCAGCGACAATGCCATAGCAACAGCACCAACACACAAGAAGCTCTTGGTTCCCAAACGGTCAACCAGCAGCACAGCAGGGATGGTGCCCACCACTTTGACTACACCAAATCCTGTGGAGGCTAGGGTTGCTGCAGCGTCGCTATTGAACCCCACACTGCGAAGGAGTGGTGACGCATAGGATAGGATATTGGGCTGACCCGTTGCCTGCTGGAGGAACACCAATGCCATGCCAGTTAGCAACCGCGAACGCAAATTGGCCTTGGCACTGAACAGCTCACAGAAGCCATGCTCTGCTTCCTCTTTAAGCCCTGCCTGGATTCCTCTGAGTTCCACTTCCATGTTCTCCTTACATCCATCCCTCAGTCTGGACAGCACCATCCTGGCCTGCTCTGTTTTTCCCTGGGCAACCAGGAAGCGTGGACTGGATGGAAGGAGCAATAGCACACAGGCCTGCAGCAGCGCTGGGGGTATTACTAGTCCAAATGTATACCTCCAGCTGTGGGGCAAGGCAGCAAAGGCGTAGCTACAGCCAAACCCCATAAGCACCCCTATCACAACCATCAGTTCATACAGAGTCACCAACAAGCCTCTCCTCTCCTGTGGCGAGATCTCAGCAATGTACAGACACGCTGCTGTTCCGGACAGCGCCGTCCCCATGCCGACCACAACTCGGCCCAATGTCAATGCAACCATTGAGGTGACAGCAATCAGTGCAACGGTACCTCCCACCACCAGGGCGGCGCTCAGAAGCATAGACCAACGGCGGCCATAGCGATCCAGAAAGGGGCCACCAGCCAGGCAAATAAGAAGGGCACCGAGCAGGTGGGAGCTGACCAGCAGTTCCTGTTCCCGGCAGGAGAGAGAGAGGAGTACTCGCAGCTGGAGCAGGACCCCAGAAGTCAGACCCATTTCATAACCCAGCATCAGGCCACTCAGAGAGGCCGTGACAGCTGCTACTATCACCAGCCAGCTGCAGCCTGGGGAGACTAAGAGAAAGAAAGAGCAGCCATGAGGGAGAGAGAACTCATTATATAATTTTATAGCACATTTTTACCCAAAGGGTGAGTGAAAACACCAGATGTGTGATAAGTTCTACAACTTGAGTGGGTGACAGATCTGACATATATATATATATTTATATATATATATATATATATATATATATATATATATATATATATATATTCACAGTTTGGAATTCCCCAACCTCTGTTATGGAGGGAGGGAAAGGGGCTAGGGGTGGAGAAGAAGAGGAGACTGAAAACTAAGTATATTCTTTATACTGTGTGCTGCAAGTCCATCCTTAAGCTTATTTCAAACTCTGCAAGGCAGAAGTCAATGGGGCAACTAATTGGAGAGCATAGTGAGTAGGGAGATCATTCTTTCACCATAGTTAAAGCCCCTATTCTGGCATGCACTGATTCTTTCCAAGTGCCCTTGAGCAGGTCCACAACCTTTTGGATGTCCTGTGCCACTTTACAAAGTAAAAAAAAGAAAAGAAAAGAAAAATCACAGCCCCGAGTGCCAGTTCATTTTCATAATGAGCATTTATCTATTTATTTGCTGCTACTACTTGTCTCCCCATCTAGATTCCACATACCAAAGATCTGCGCTTATACACACACACACACACACACACACACACACACACACACACACACACACACACACACACACACACACACACACACACACACAAACTATTATTTGTGCAAACGTATGAAAATCACTTGGGCACCAAAGAAAATCAATGCAGTCTTACCGATTTAGTGCAACCCTTGTTTGTCGCAATATCTGGTAACCACTGCTTGACGTAGAGCGTCATTTACATCCACACTCTCGTCAAGAGCTACGCTGAATACCGACGCATCTTTCAAAGCAAGAGTTTGCTGGTGCCTTATGTTTTCAGCCATGTCTGTAATGTGCCTCTTTACAGTTATCGCAGAAACGGGCTTTTCGTTGATCCTGTTGATGATCGTGTCTTTATTTGGTGACCCATCAAATATGACCTATGAACTGCTGAGGAAAGCCTCGTTTATATTCTCTCCATCGGAGAATGGCTTCCCGTGTGAAGCAATGCACCATACGACTTTATAGCTGCCCTCTGTGGTTCTTGGAGGCACATCGGGTTGTAAACCCGCTGCTTTGCTTCCCGTACTGGGCCGCTGCCCTCTTGATTGATTCAGCTTCATCAGCCTTATCTCTGACGTTTTTCTCATGCCTTCTTTTAAAATGATGTTTCATACTTGAAGTTCGACACAATTTTTGCAGCAGAGAGTGCACACAGCTCGGCCCTTGCGTGAAATAAATCCGAATTCGTTTGTGCAAGACGGCTGAAAGAGGCGAATATTAGACAGTATTGCTTCTGCCATCGTCAGTTGTTCTTGACACAAAGGAAAAAAGAAAGCTAGCTAGCTATGCTATGTTTTCACTACCCATGTAATGCTGCACTCGTGGGCAGACCAGGAGGGGGAGGAGGGGGCGATAGACCACGTTACTTGTGTGCACTTTCTTGCTGTCAAAAATAATGGTGTATTTTGAGACTAATTAATTATTTCAGTATTATTTTAAATAGAATTGTTCGTTTAGTTCACCATTAGGCTGTATTTTATATTAAAACTATTTTATTAAAAAAAAGTATATTAATTAGGGTGGCATGGCTCAGGAGGTAGAGTGGGTCATCTAGTAAGCGGAAGGTCGCTGGTTGGATCCCCGGCTCCTGCGGAGAGCATGTCGATGTGTCTTTGAGCAAGACACTGAACTCTTAATTGCTCCTGGTGAGCAGGTTGGCAACTTGCATGGCAGGCAGCCTCCACTATCAGTGTATGAATGTGTGGGTGAAAGTGAGGCGCACTTTGAGAAGCACTATATCAAAGCAGTCCATTAAACTTTTTCTTTTTTTTTTTATTGAATTGCTCCGCAAGCCCATATTAATGGCCTTGCGTGCCACCATGGGCATGGGTGTCATAGGTTGCCGACCCCTGCTGTAGATGATACTGCACTGATCTTTCTGCAGAGGTAAGCAAGTGAAAAGATCCCTTTGGGGATCAAATTAAAATATCATATTATCATACAATAAATAGCTCATGTAAATCAAGGGTAGTAGGAGGTCTCATGCATCCATCCATCCATTATCCCAGCTGCTTATCCCAGCCGGGGTCACGGGATGCTGGACCCTATCCCAGCTGTCGTTGGGCGGCAGGCAGGGAGACACTCTGGACAGGCCGCCAGTCCATCGCAGGGCCCACACACACACACACACACACACACACACACACACACACACACACACACACACACACACACACACACACATTCACACCTAGGGACAATTTAGTACAGCTGATTCAGCTGACCTACATATCTTTGGGCTGTGGGAGGAAACCGGAGCACCTGGAGGAAACCCACACAGACACGGGGAGAACATGCAAACTCCACACAGAGGAGGACCTGGGATGACCCCCAAGGTTGGACTACCCCAGGGCCCAAACCCAGGACCTTCTTACTGTCAGGCGACCGCACTAACCACTGCGCCACCGTGCCGCCCCACACATATATCCATCATATCCACAAAAAAAAAATTTTCACTGTCCAAGACAGCAAACACCAGCCAGGATGACTCATGATCTCATGCATATTTTCTTTAATGAAGCTAGGGCAGGAAATACAAATCTCACCCAAACTTTGTCTCTTGCACAGCAAGTGAACTAGGCCATAAAGACCAGAACAGCGCCAGCAGATAAAGGGGGGAACATAGATAGAAAACTGATGACTTGAGCTTGTGTGTGAATGGGTTGGTGGGTGGGTCTCCTGGTAAATGGCAGAGACCATGTCTTCAGAAAGGAGAAGAGTGTGAGGAGTCTGACAGTGGACTCTAAAAGAGTGCTACTGATCACTTTACAGTATCTCACTGAAATCCACAACACTGATAACTGACACACGGGAGGGAAAAAAATGATTTCAAGGAATTATCTGCCCTCATTTGCTGAAAGCCACAGCTTTCTTCTGTGGCTTTCCCCTCTCAACAACGCTGACTACGTAAAATGTGTAGGTCAAAAGTGCACAAAAGGAAAGCTAAGGCAATCTTGTAAGACAGTGTGTGTGTGTGCGCGCGTGTGTGGCGTACACGTCACATGTGTGTTAGTGTTCAACCTACAAGCAACTCAATCAGTCAGCTAACAGAGAGATGGGGCAATCATTAGTGTTGGGTAGATATGGAAGGAGCACAGGTGTAGATACAAAACTGATGAGCTTCACACATATCCCCCTTGCACACACACACACACACACACACGTGATCTCTTCGGCATGCACTATTATCTGATATGCTATTACTGACATTTGGAAGTCTTGATAAGCTGTCAGTCATAAATCTCCCAGTATCATAACTTTTTCTTTTTTTTACTGTGCAGTGTTGTCTCGCAGATAATGCTCCTGTTATTGCTTAGAAGTGAAGTCAGTGCACAATTTGAATAAAAAAGAAAAGAACATTATTCTACAAGTATGTTAAGGCAGTTTTTTTTCTTCTTTTAGCAACCTGTATGCCAATCTATATGTTTTGTTGTCCATACTGTGGACACATTTTGCTGAAATAATTATTTATTTTGATCTTATATTATCTAATTTAGTCTTTCTTTAACCAGGTAAGATCCCACTGAGATTCAAAAGCTAATTTTCAAGGAGTTCTTGCCAAGGCGGCTGCAAAAGAACAGACAACATGCGTGTAATGCAACATGAGGTTAAAAGGGGGAAGAGGGGGAAATGAGTAATGGAAGGGATGGGGAGCAGGGAGGGGGGAGTGTCTGACAGATGGACAGAGAGAAAGTGTGAGGAGAAAAAAGGAGACATGGATAAAATCACTTACTGTAGCATAACAAGCAGCTCACTAAAAGCACCGCCAGGTTACGGCAGAATAACGCCCCGCTGACCTGACCGTCTCTACGAGTTCCCCAATAGTTACCAAGTCCTGCAGTTTCACATCTCAGGCCAGGGACCCTTAATGCTTGTTTTTCCCCCCTACCGCAGTTAAAACTTTGGGGTGCAGCAAATAAATACGGGTCTCAGGACCTGAGAGATCTGAGCAATATAGACACAATCAACCAAAACAAGAGGTCATGCTGGTTCTCTCCATTCTCGGTCTTAAGTAATTTTGCGTTGCACAACATGCAAAAAAAAAGAAAGAAAAGAAGAGCAGATCAGCTGTTAACCAAATCCCGGAGCTGCATGGCGCACTTTGCACAAAAGAAAGTGTTAACGGCTGCATAACTATCTTTCCAGAATATTTTTGTAGTGCTTTTAAGTAATAATGGTACCATGTATCATCAATTAACCATAGCTTTAATGATTTCATATGCAACCTTAATACTTTGAGTAAACCCATGTTGCCTTTTTTATTTCCAGAGTTCAAAGCTGCATCACATCTGCATCACTGATAGAAAGTAAACTTGTGAAAACCAGATCATCTGAAAGAAAGGGACCGGTAACATTAACACAACATGAGACGGGTCCTTTTAACAAGCAGGAACAAACCGTAAAGGTGAGAGAAACGAATGGCTTACATTTACCTAGACCATTTTTAAATCTAGCTTAAAAAAAAAGAAAGAAAATGCTGCAGAATTTGTGTTGTTATCATGCAAGTTAAGAGATTCTCTCACGGTCGCCTCTAAAATGGTGCATTACACCATGCCCATCAATGCAGTTATAAACCGTTTATAAATGCACGTTTCTAAACTTAAGCATCTTGCACTCATAACCTGTCTAAGGTCAGGATGACATAGCAATCATAAACCACCCAAATGGGTTCATGATTTATCAGCGTTAGAGATACACTTTAACAAAGACACTGAAGTTAAAGTGACATTTACTTTTTCCTTGGTTAATGGTCTCATTTTTACAACACTGCCTGGAAGTACTTCAAAAATACGGTTTGAAACTTTCCAGAATCTCAGAAGGCCGAGGCATCCTTCCTGTGCTTTCAAAAGAAGTCAAGAAAACACCCAGAACAAATCATGCCAACAAAACATTTATACACATGTAAACACTAGACAACGAAGGGTTATTTTAACTGGTAGTGAGTGACTTAAGAGTATGTCCCGGTGACTAGACCAGTTAAAAGCATACAGTATCATGTACTGTAGTAGCTTCAGGCCTGAATGCCAAGCCCTGGTCTTGAATTTGGTCCAGGACCTGGGTTGCACATCTTTATCTCTCTCTCTTACATTTGAATTTACCATGGGTTCACGCCGTTGATTACTTGCAAATATAGGAAGAAATTGCTCCCCAGAGCCGTATTGGAAATTAATAAACGTAACAGAAAATCAGCTTTGAGTGGGCCGGTGCATACCTGTGCTTTTCACCGGGACTGCTTTCTGGGATCCATTTCTCAGAGGCTCATGGTAGGAGGGTTTGCCCGGGAGGTCAGACGTCATCCTTTCAGTCTCACTACTGCCGTCCATGATCTGATCAACCACCTCTGACTGGGGAGAAAGACGTGTGTGTGTGGTATGTGTGTGTGTGTTTTGATGTAATTACCATCATCATCGTCATTATCATTATCATCAGTATGAGTATTAGGGGTCTTAAAAGCAAACGTGATGAAATTATAACTTCTAAACCAGCTGTAATCGGTGACACTTTGAGCTTAAAAAGAAAACATGGACAGTACTGTTCAAAATAATATACCAGTCTATCACAAATATCACATGAGGGAATCTGTACTGTTATCAGTCTAGGTAGTAAAACAATATAACTGCTGTAACAAATTAAGTGCATGCATTAACAACCACACCCTCTGACTGGAGTAGTGCAACCGTGTAAGTGCAACGATTAATCTCAATACAACAAGTACGATCTTTTAACTTTTCCCCACAACAATACCAGGGACTGTTACACTAGAAAGAAGCCTGTTGCGTAGGTTGTGTAAAGACCCCTGTTGTGAGTCGTAGCATATCTTCAGATCATCTCCTTGTGATTACTTTAGGTGTGCTGTATGGGGCTGACACGAGACTCGTTCGATTCTATCTGATCCGCTTGTCTTGACCGAATCATGATTGATTGGATTGATTTGTGGTGAACGGCAGAGGACACTTAATCCCTTTTCGACCGTTCACCCCTAGGCCAGAGTGACGGGGGCGTTCCCACAACGATGCTTCATTAAGCAGGGGTCAAGAAAACGTAATGACTCAAAAAGAAGAAGAAGAAAAAACAAAACAAAAATAAAATAACTGACAGAGCATGCACACTACATTTGCCCTCTCACCGAGGCAACTGTATGGTAAATAGAAGTCTGCGTCCTTGTTTGTCAGCCTCGTCATTTCATTAACCACGCTCATTATTTATGTTATGTTATGTTATGTTACGTTACGTTACGTTATGTTGTGTTGTGTTACGTTACGTTACGTTATGTTATGTTATGTTATGTTGTGTTATATAGCCATAGAGTTTAACTATCAACTGTCCCTACGTATGGCTACGCTGCCGCTGCACCTTCGGCAGCACACGTCGTTGCTCAACTTCATCTATTTATCACTATGCTAACAACTTGCTTGGAAACATGTAGCAAGCCTTGGGGTCCTCTTTTAAATTTAACGTTGTCTGTTAAAAAAAAGAAAAAGAAAACAAAACAAGCTATTACTCCACTTTTGACACTTAGGACCCAACTCCAACACAATTAGGAGGGGGACTAGTTTTACCAGCGACGGCAGCGCTCCCAAGTCAGGCTCACTAACAACCCTCCGTACCTCGCGTCCCTGCGCTCAAACTTGCCGAGTTGTCTCAAAATAACACGTTTCTTTGCGGGTCCATCTGCCGTCCTCCGTCCTGCTGCGTCCTCCTCCGGACTCCGGCAGTGGTTCCGAGCCGTATTCTTCAACAACTCTTGGCTCTCTCGTGTTCCTGGACGTTGTTTTGGAGACTATTTTTCTAAACCCCGCCCACTCGAGGCGGGCGGGCCAATGGGAGAGTCGCCCCTGTTCCAGCGCTGCAGCCCTAGTGGTCCCCGAGAGAACCATCTACGTGAGTCGGACCCCTGTAATTATATAATAAAGGAATTTCATAAAACCACAATGCCCACGGCCTTTTAAGTGCTGCCAATGTGTGTGGATGTGAGGAGGTGGGGTGGGGTGGGGTGGGGGGTACGTCTCTTGTGATTCCTAATGAATGCGAATCAGGCATGCTGTGCAAAACCCATCCTCAACAATGAGTGGACTATCCAAAGATGGATCGATTTGGATCATTTGTATACCACTTTGAGCGTCCTCACTCTGTCCAGGAAAATAGCATGCAAGCAACAAACACACTTGTTTCCATCACAACATCATTAAGAGTCAAGGATCATTTTAGTCAATGAATAGTTGAAATTCTGACCCGGCAATTATTAACAGGAACAGCATGTCCTATAGGTCTACAATTATCTTTGTTCCCTGTGCATTTTTTTGTTTTGTTTTGTTTTGTTTTGTTTTGTTTTTGTGATGAAACTGGATTGCTTCACTGTGCCACTAAATTTGACGGCCCTTTGAATCCATTCAGGAGATCAAAGGCAATAGTGATTAGATTTGGCAATCACTATCCTGAAGCCCCCCCCCCCACCCCCCTCTCTTGTGGTCTCTCAAAATTCAGAATTTCGTATTCAATGTTTGCTCAGTTGGCCACCCGCTTTTTACCCCAGCTCCCCAAGCACTCTTTCCATGAATCCCGTGGCAGAGCGAGCTTCGATACCTGACCCCTGCTGCTTAACCCCCGCTAACAGCTGTCAGAATGTAAACTCAGTCACACCATGTTCCATTTCCACCCGGTCTCAGCATAGCCAACTTCTGCGGAGCTGTATTTAGATTTAGAAAATGTTTAGGATGCAAGGCTTGACATGCTGATGCACTGTGTGAACCACGGGCGCTCGATCCTCAGTAAAACCCATTTGCTAAACTTATGCATGTATATGTAGATGATGTATGCATGTCTCTGTGTGTCTTCTTGGACTCTTGCATAATGAGCCATTGACTGAGATAACTGTGGAAACCATATGACTTCACAACATAGACACACAAGTGAGGAAAATTCACACATAAACTGACATGCAAGCACACAAAACCACCATAGAGTGTGCACAGTCGTACTTATTGACAATACAAAGGCAACTTAAGACTCAATAAGTTTGAGACTGGTTTGCTGGACTACTTTATAAAAAGGTAATCTGCTTGGTGTCATTTCATCCTAATGAAGGACACACAAAAATGGAAATAGAGGTTTTAGTCACCGTAACCCACAACTTCTGCACCTTTTGCCTCTCTGAGAAAACAAACCTTCAGTGACAGCGACAATAATCAGTAGAGGCATTTGTTGGTTATCTCAATAGTCAAGCATTGCATCACAGCTGTCTCTGGGATGATCAACCAAAACAATGGTTCAGTTTTGAAAGTAAATGGCAAGAGACGGGGGGTCAGATATAATATAAATAAAATGAGTAGAGTCCTTACTGTATATATCGAAATGGTCAGTGGGATTTACATTGAGGAATCTGCTGAGTTAGGACCCTAGTCTACATACTTCAAACATTACAAATACTATCATGGAGGTGATCTGAAACAGCTAAACAAACAACGTGACTTAAATTCCTTTTAAGATGCATACACATACATCACATACATGAGTAACACACACACACACACACACGCACACACACACACACACACACATTTAACACTTTCATTAACTCACAAGCCTACTCAAGGAGCAGACACACTGTCACATACGATCACTCAGATGTTTTAGGGTTGCTTACTCTTTCTCTCATTCACTCACTTGCTCACTCACTCTCTCACTCACTCATTCACTCACTGTCTCATTCACTCACTCACACACTCACTCGCATTCACTCACTCACTCTTACTCACTCACTCACTCACTCACTCACTCATTCACACACTCACTCTCCCATTCACTCACTCACTCACTCACTCACTCACTCACTCATTCTCTCACTCATTCACATACTCACCCACTCACTCACTCACTCACTCATTCTCTCACTCATTCACTCTGTCATTCACATACTCACCCACTCACTCATTCATTATCTCACTCATTCACGTACTCACTCACTCACTCATTCTCTCACTTATTCACTCACTCATTCACTCTCTCATTCACATACTCACGTACTCACTCACTCACTCACTCACTCACTCACTCATTCTCTCACTTATTCACTCACTCATTCAATCTCTCATTCACGTACTCACTCACTCACTCACTCACTCACTCACTCACTCACTCACTCACTCACTCACTCACTGCCAAACAAAAAAATGAAAACAAAATGTGGTTGCTGACATCTCTGTTAAATGTTGTTTATTTGTATAATAAGATCAAAATAATTGTAGATTAAAGAGAGTGAACATCACATCAGATCAAATATCACACTCGAAAATGACATCTGATCTGTGTGAACGGAATGAGCGCTGCTGTGCACGGTCCTGTTCTCGAAAGTCTTTTGAGTCAAACAACGTGACCAAAACAAAGCAGAGAGTAGATCTGGGTTTTGCGGCGAGGCCCTTGGACTTTGTAGTATCCATCGTCTCATTGGTAGTGGGTATGTACGGGAGGGGTTGTTGGCACGGTTCCCCTTTAAAATTTCAAGAACAAGTCTAACAAGTACCTACAGGCAAACAACGCAAGGAGAAGGTGGTAATATGGAAGGGGATGTCTGATCATTTGCAGCATAGGTCTCACTTTGTATGTTTTGCATGCGGATACAATTTGTACTTCAAACAAACAAAGTGGATCCAGTTTCTTACACCAACAATAATGCAACAACTCACGGACGTTTGAATGAAAACTGCTGCAGCAGCAATAATGGCTGCAGCTGAGGAGCAGGCAAACAGTGCCTTCCTGTGATTATTCTGGTACACTACAACTCCCAACTCCCAGACTTGTGTGGGAGGGGGGCTGTGGATCAGGAAAAGTACACTTTAGGGTTGCCACGAAGCCAAAATTACAACTTTTACACACTACTACTAAACAACTACTAATAATAAGCTAATATATGTGTGTAGGTATCTAGTGTTGACGGATATCATCTTTGGGTCGTGGAGCTGCTCTGGATGCATACCATACGATATTGACTCTACCTCCTGGATTTCTGTTATTTCCTCAAATTGTGTAATCTCCTGCCTCTGACTACTCTGTTGTTGTTTGTTTGTTGGTTGTGTTTTACTGCACAGCTGGTATTACCCAGAGTATACTGGATCAGGGAAAGGATAATTGACACGAGAAACACAGGCCTCAATTTCGCTTGATGTAGTCCTGTTTATTGCCTGACCCGTTAGAAGATAGAGGACCTTGTCTTTGGTTTTAAGGTCCTGTTTTGCGGATAGCCACAGATAAATGCGTGTGCAGCCACAGTGCTTTGATATGTATCCGCCCGAAACTAATTACTATATCCGTGTCATGGAGGAGGGCCACTGAGGAGTAACACTAAAACACACAACTTTTTATGATCCATGTTAAGAAATTCAAGTCAGTGTTTGTGTGCACTGGAGTTAATCAACAATATGATCAATAAATGGTTAATGTGACCGAATTGGATTTGTTTCCCTCGTGAGACAGTAGATACTCTTCCACACAGTGAAATATAAATGCAAAGTACTCCAATTTGCTGGAAATTATAGGTAGATTAAATGTGTTATTTTGCACAACTGCCGAACTTGGTTATGTGTGGACTTTGCAGAAAATATAGTGCAAGTAGAGCACCTACTAATTTGAGATGAAGTTCTGGCTCATGTCATAATTAAGTTGATGTTGTTGTCAGAAAATTAACTATTTAAGATAACCTGTCCACAGTGTTTTCCTGCCCTCTGTCTGAGCTGTGTTGGAATAAACTGCAGTTAAGACCATAAAAAGAAATTAATTAATGTCAACGTGAATGAATTAATGAATTAATGCATGCATGCATGCATAAATGAATGAAGGAAGGAAGGAAGGAAGGAAGGAAGGAAGGAAGGAAGGAAAGAAGGAAGGAAGGAAGGAAGGAAGGAAGGAAGGAAGGAAGGAAGGAAGGAAGGAAGGAAGGAAGGAAGGAAGGAAGGAAAGAAGGAAAGCGACTGAGTTGGGGCTGCTACTAAATATATGACCAGCAGATGGAAGTGTGTGACTATTAATTATGTTGAATCAGTTGCGCTTCCCTTCAACTTCCATTCAACGAGATAACAGCAATGAACGCAATTAAATAGCAGAGCAAGTGAAGCTCACACTAGCTGATAATTAATGATTTCAAAGAAATATTTTGGATACTCACAATAACCCCACATGCAGCCAGAGAACATTCTAAATTCGTCTTAGTAGCTATGCAGTATGCATAGTAGCTATGAAGCTACTAATGCACTATTCAAAATTGTTACATAACTGTTTCCATTGACCTAGCAGGTCAATGGAAAAATAATAATATTGTTTTTTTAATTTTGCTTCCTGATTTATGAGTTGAGTGTAAAGCTATAACATTTTCTTAGATATGTAATGCGTCTGTAAAAGATGTAAAAAAAAAAGTTCTCCATATTTGACAAACTTTGGATGGGCTGTTTGGCATGGAGTCATGATCTACACTGTTGTTATTGTTTTGTCCCCCCCCCCCCACACACACACCATTAAATCACTGCTGGTTTAATGTAGAGCTAACCTGACTAGCTGAGTTGTCACTGGGTTCATCAATATCTTTGATCTAGGGTGACCATGCGGGTTATCTCAGGCCAGCCAATAGTTTGCCCTCCAACACACACACACACACACACACACACACACACACACACACACACACACACACACACACACACACACACACACACACACAGTTTAGACGTCAAAAGCATTGTTGTGTAAGGTCACTGACGCAAAGGGAGGTTTGAAGTCCACTTTCCACTGATGTTGGATGCTGGTCAGAGGTCACTCGTTCAAGCCACTGCTAACCAGGTCAAGTCCTCTGCTAGCATTTTTCTCATTAATAAAAAACAAAAATATTTACCAGTTAAGCTATATTACTTACTTATACATCTTTCATCCCTGTCTATATAGGAGAAACACTTGGATGTGTGTCTTCTCATAGGGAACTGCTAACCAGTACATTGGTCATGAGTTTAAGGTACTGACTCCTACAATATAGTTCTTCCACAACTGAAAGATAAATTAATATTAATTCTACTAGAGGATAAAGTGTAATGCCACACAAGCAATATTGGAATTGCATTGCAGGGTTATATAAAAATATGGCCTGTCGCACCAGCAAATTAAAATCAATAGAATTAAGCTGCTATGTGCACTACACACTTATTCAACTTGGATGTTGTGCAAGGGTAGTGTTAGAAATTTGTGCATGCAAAAGTAAAAATACCACGACTCAAGAGGCAAGTCTACGGTGTAATAAAGTTAAACTTTTTTTATTGCAAACAAAACATGGCCACATAAATCTGAAACAATTTTACAATTTACAGTACATTTAACATGAATTGTTACATATACGTGTTTAAGCATACCTTTAGTCATTTTTCCTTTTTGTTCAATATACATTAAAACTAGAACACATGACTCCAAATATACAAACAAACTTAAATACCATTAAACTGCGGTACAGCAATATTAACATGGAATGTTCAGTTCAGATGTTATGGAAACTAAAGATGTAAAACACCTCCATGATCCAAACAGCCTGTCTGCCGGCCCTTGTTACATTTCTGAGGTGAACGGAAGACCATGCGAGGGGGACTCGGTTGGCAAGCGGAAATACGGGAACACTCTGAACACATCACTCCACTTCTCTTGTACTGGCCTCTGGGTCCCTCGGTGCACCGAGGTCATAGCAGCATTGCGCTCTCTCTCTCTCTCTCTCCGAATGTACGTGCAAATGAAGAGGTGGAAATTGATGTACCCATCGAGTTCCTAATTCCTACATGTTAATGACAGAACAGTGGTATGGTTGTCGTGCTACATCGTTCATTTTCGATGACTTCGTAAAACAAGTTATGAACTAATAGTTGCAGAAAAGCAAAGTGTGAGTTGCCATTACTGGGTGATTTGATGGCAGAACAGGAAAAAAAAAAAACATTGTCCAAAGATTTGAGTTGTGACGGAAAGGAAAAATAAAGGCACCTTTAAGAGCATTAATGTCCCCCTCTGTAACATTCAGCTTTTTAAATATCTCCCTTTTCTAACAAACAAGAAAAAATTAAAGCACCAAAATGAGAGCCATCTCCATGCTACTCAGTCAAACTCCACTGATAGGCCTCTGTGGTTGATAGACCAAACCTTGGGTGAGGAGGAAACAGCATGGTTTGCCACGTAGATGAAGATGGAAATCATTATACAGGGCTGGTAAAGTGAAGTCTTCCTCTTGGAGAAAGGTTGTAAATAGTTTGTATCTATGGGTGTGTATGTGTGCTGAAAGGTTTTGCAGTTGTGTTTGTGTTTGTGTGTGTGTGTGTGTGCGCCTGTGCATTTAGTTAAGTGCATGCATGTACGCATGCACGTGTCTGTGGATGGTGGCTTCAGGGATGTAGGTGGCTTTTCAGCTGCCTGAATTATGTGCAAATGACCTCCATTACCTGACAGTGCTATCGGGATATGAAGGTTGGAGAAGGATCTATCAAAGAATCTTGTGAACTTTAAGGATGAGTAATTTGTGCATTTGCAAATCAGGGTTGTAAAATGTAAGATAACAGTACAACCCCAATGAGCCATTATAATGTTGCAAACATCCTCCTGTGTCAAATGCTCCTGTATGGACCCAGGAGTTAGCAAATGGAGGAGTATGGTAAATATATATCTATATCTATATATGTTAAAACAGATTCCTTGTAGAAGAAGATGCAGGGTTGCGGGGTTGCAGGGCTTTGGGAAACAATGTCTGTCATTGGAAAATGGGGACAGGAGGGTTGGGGGCAAGAAGTCTACAAACACTGCACAGTTCATGTCCCATAAGGAATCCCAGTAGAATATGGGGTCTTATAGGTCTAATATGGTGTCCGTAGACAGAGGCTATCTTGAAATCCTATAGGTAGGAGTCCATGGAGGGAGCGTAAGAGAAGCCCAGGAAGGCCTCAGCAGCCTCTTTGATGCTGGCTGTGATGAGGGCACTGTCTGGGGAGCAGCCAATGGAGCTGGGCACTGGTTCGTCTGTAAACTCTGGGTCAAAGTGCCGCAGGTCATTTGGACCCGTCTGGAGGAAGGCAGGGAAGTAGAGAGTAGTGATTTAGTCAGATCATATAGCTGTCAAAATGCCTTGCTGTTATTGTAAATAATAAAAAGTACAGATAGATTTCTGCATGTCATGTATTAAGTTACAATGCAAACAATGACATCTGTCACTGCAAATATGGAAAATGTCAAAGCCAACATCCTCTGCAGTTAACAGTCCATAGAAATAACATACCACGTTGGGGTTGAAGGGAGGGGTAAGCTTCTTGGCATTGAGGTCATCCCAGTTGATGGGGGAGAAAAATATGTGATTCTTAATCTCAGTCTGGGAATGGAGAGGAAGGGAAAAGAGTTAATTCAAGTGATGGTAATTGGCAGTCATATATTATAAACACACAAACACACACACACACACACACACTTACAAAGTCGTCAGTGCAGCCCAGCCTCTTGGTGCGGTCCTTCTGCAAAAGGCCTTCTAGCAGGTGTCTGGCTGCGTTTGAGATATTGGGTTTCAGCTGCAGCGGCTTGTTGAGGATGTTGTCATACATCTCTGCTGTGTTGCGGCTGTAGAACGGAGGCTGGTGAGTGACGAACAGGACAGACAGATTAAAATTATGGATAAGATACTTCCAGAAATCAATATGACTGAAACAATCTGTAATATTTAATACCATGAATAGACCATAAAACTTAACATAGACTGACGCCTGGTACAATTCAGATAACATGATAGAGGAGCTGTATGTAAGTGTGTAAATGTAGCACATGTGCATTAAGGTTAGGCTATCAGACAAGCATGGGCATATAATTCAAATGTGTACAACCAGGAAATGTCAAAGCGAGACTCATGAAACTTGTATCGTAGTTGATAATCTAGCCATGTAAAAAACTTTTTTTTCCAGCTAATCTCTTAGGCACACTAATATTGTTCATGTGAAGCAGCCATTTCGAGTTGGTCTTGTTGAGTTTTTGAAAATAAAACGCTTGTATGGGGGGCTGATAGAGAAGGGAAAACTAGTCCACAAGCGACCGGCGGGGCAGGGCAGATGTGAATTGATCATGTACATGCACATCTGCATTTGTTGAACAGCCAGTAGGAAAGCCCTCTCACTTAAATGACTCGTGTTAGGCTAAAGTCTCCCGTCATGGGCTAGATTTTCTTAAGCCTGAATACAGAGCCAAGAGGAGGTGCAGAAGTCTAGTTTTCTCAAAGACCACTTCAATAACAATATGCTGAAAAATTACTACGGAATTTTTTCCCAATGACGCCAAAAAAAAACAACTGCCTATCCTAGCTTTAACCTCTTTATGTACAGTGCATAGGAAGGGAAGTCTGAATTTGGAGTTGTACTGACCAGGCCATAGAGCATCTCGTACAGCACCGCTCCCAAACACCACCAGTCTACTGTCCTGTCGTACGGCTGTTTGTGTAGCACCTCAGGAGCTAAGTACTGCAGAGAGATAAAAAGAGAAAGTGACAGAGAGAGGTGATGAGTATTAATAGTGAAATACCAAGAGCCGTCACATGACAAACACTATATTCAGAGGATCATGTCCTTACCTCCGGTGTGCCGCAGAAGGTGGAGGTGGTCCCGTTGGGCTCGATGTTCTCCTTGCACAGGCCGAAATCTGTGAGGATGATGTGGCCCTGGGAATCAAGCAGGATGTTCTCTGGCTTCAGGTCTCTGTAGACAATGTTGAGGGAGTGGAGGTAACCCAGTGCGCTGGCAATCTCAGCTGCGTAGAACCGGGCCCTGGGCTCCAGGAAGCACCGCTCTCTCTGCAGGTGGTAGAACAGCTGGAGGGGAGAGAAAGGGAAGAGAGAAAGCAAAGGGGAATTAGGTTAAGGTCATGTATGCTGAGATTTCACACATGAGATACAAGCAGAGGCAAGAGTAGCAGACGGAGTAATGTCTGGGAAGGAGAATAAATGGACAGATGCACGGGAGCAAAGAAAAAGATTGGATGCAAAGACATTGAGAGGAAGGAAGACACAAGCATCAGAGGTTGACAGAGAAAGATAGATGAAACGATGGCCATAGGTGGAGGAGAGAGTGGTGGGATAAAGGGAGAAGAGGGGGAAAAAGGGAGAAAGAGAGGAAATGTGGACCATTTCCTGACGAGGGCCATATTTAATCAGTACTGTCTCTGCTCGTCCAACAATTGCAGGAAATTTGCTTTATTCAATACACACACACACACACACACACACACACACACACACACACACACACACACACACACACACACACACACACACACACACACACACACACTGTGTAGTGCACTGCTAATTTGGGCCCAAGTCTCTCCCTTCGTCTCCCTCCCACCCAATGATTTCCTGAGAGGTGTTTCCTTTAGAAAAGAGACAGAGCGCAAAAAGACAAGAGAGCGACAGCTTCTATTCTGCTTCGCATGACAGGATATCCCCTTCTCTCTGTCTGTGCCTCTCTCTGTCTCCTCCAAGTCATCTCTCTGTCTCTCACCCTGGAACTAGATTGCCCTCTCTCTCTCTCTCCTTTCTGAGTCTGCACATTATCTCCCCTGTCGCCCCTCCATATCATACTCATCCATCATCCCAGTATTTGCTCAATGTTCATTATTTCCTATACCTTCTTTCCTTTTCTCTCTTGTGTCTACCTTTCCTACAGGTTTAGCGTCTGGCCGTGTCAACCACTCAGATTACTCCATCTGTGTTGCACTCCAACCCTGCTGCTCGCCCTCCGACAACCGCATCTGCCCTCTTGCCCACTTCCTCTCTAACCCATCCTTCCTTAAACTTTCTCTCCTACCCCAGTCATCAAAATAAACAAACTCTCACCACTTTACCCCCCCACATCATCTCTTTCCCCCAACCCTTGACTTCCTCGACACTCTGTGAGTCAGTTAAGAGAGGAGGTCAAGACGTTGGCTTGCAGCTCACCTCTCCTCCGTTGATGTAGTCCAAGATGAAGTAGAGTTTGTCTGCTGTTTGGAAGGAGTAGTGCAGGCCCACCAGGAATGGGTGCTTTACATTCTTCAGCAGGACATTCCTCTCTGACATGATGTGTTTCTCCTGCAGGATGCAAAAGGCAAGGGGCAAAACGCAGGGGTTAGAGAAGACTGTGTGTGTGTGTGTGTGTGTGTGTGTGTGTGTGTGTGTGTGTGTGTGTGTGTGTGTGTGTGTGTGTGTGTGTGTGTGTGTCTGCTTGCAAGCACATTCACCTCCTTCTTCTTTAAGATGGCCTTCTTCTGTAGAACTTTCACAGCATAGAACTTGTCATCCGTGCGATGCCTTGCCAAAAGGACCTTGCCAAAGCTGCCCTTGCCGATCACCTTGAGAAAGTGGAAGTCGCTGGGTTTGGCAGTGGGGTTGGAGGACGGACCTAGGTTGATCTGCTGGGAAGGACTGGGCTGTAGTGGGAGGAAGGGAGGGAAGGAAGGTAGGATAGGATAAAAGGAGATGGATGGAGAGGAGATGAAAGGAAAGAGGAATGGTTAAACACTAATCTCAGACATACATGCACTTGCTGCAAAGATGTAAACAGATATGCACATGTGGGTAATATGCCCTGTGTGTTGTACACATGTACATTGTAGTATACACAATGAGAAACGTGCCGATTCACGTTTGAATGATGTTTACAGAAATGTGCCTGCACGAGCAAAAACACACCATCAAAATGGAAATGAAAACCTAATGAGCACTGGTTAATGCTTCACAATGCATGCAGGTGTTTATAAATGTTATCCTCCACATGCTCTACTGTAGACAAAGCACAAATCCTATTTGTTAAGAAAACAAATAAAACTTACAGGAGGAGAGGGGTTTGCGTTCATGAGCTCAGCATCCTGGGGAGGGCTCAGGTTCAGAATGGACTGAACCTCAGGGCTGGAAATGGAGACAAACAGCACATACACATTTAGTTTCATAATGCACCGTGACCGTGCCAAAAACATTTATTTTTTAAATCATATTGCTGATTTAGGAATTGGTTGAATAAGCGAGTTGCAGTTTAATCAGCAACATTCTAAGGAGTTCTTCAAAACTTTGACGGGAGATGTGGCATCATTATCTTTCCTCCAGTGCTTTGTCCTAAAGTACATACAGAACAATAACATGAGTCAGATGGTACTCACTGCTTGCAGGCATAGGAGTTCGTGGCAAGCCTCTGAATAAAGTCGTTCAGGCCCATTCTCCGCTGTTTCATAAAAGCTGCAACGCACGAGAGGAAAAACAAAGGATTACTTCAACCCTTTTTAGCGAATTCAAATAAAATGGGAATAAATAGGATTCCATATGCTGAAGAATCAAATCAGTCAAAAGATGTTCCGTCTCCATCCGTACCAGTGAGTAATGCCACTAGCCTTCTTGATTTAGAATAGGTCAGAGCAGACTCTTCTGTTTTTCTTTTGATAGTCATAGCTCACTGTGTGACATGCAGAAATATCTCACACTTAGCTGTCGTTCAAACTAAAGCCGTCCAAGTTTAAAGGCCGGTTTTATATGAGGCCAGCAGAGGCGGAGCAATGGACCTCCATTATCGACCGCCCCCACCCTCCAGACCCTGTGATGACGTCAGGGCACCACCTAGTGGGCGTACTCCAATGGCCACATTCCATTTTGCCAAGTGGACCAGGACAAAATGACTGATGCTTGTATCCACCAATCATTAGCCGTTGCGCTCCACGCGCCACCGCTTCACATCAGAAAAAGTCTGAATGCGTCAAAACGCGCTGCTTAATAAGGAAAAACAGCTGAAAATGCAGTTTGCACTTCTGCACTAAGTTTGTGCAATTTTCAAATAGGTTTGCAAGATAGCTGGTCAGATCTCTTATCAGTCCAGCGCCACTAACCCACTGCGATGATCAATACACTAATATTACAACAAACCATCAAACAACTACTACTTTTTTTTAGCTGATACGCAGACGTGTCCATTCTTACCCACATCTCATCATATTCAAATTCAAGGGCAAAATGACTTCGGCGTAGTTAATACCGCTACACGAAAAGGTCTCTCAATAATTTGCTGGGAATAATTTCAGTCCATAAGGACCACTCGTCGCACAGGCAAGAGACTCAATGTTTCCAGCAAACAAACAAACAAACAAACAAACAGAACCGAGTCCAGATCTCCCGAATCTGTATTAGTATACCGGCTTCAGTAGGGACAACCACAATAAATCCGCCCCAAAATGACGCATGTTCCCTAACTACACAAAGACCAAGCGCAGAGCACTAGAGTAAAGGGGGGCAGACGCCGAGGAAAGCCGCGGGTTGTGGAAAAGTACAGGACTGGAAACTCCTGAGCACAAGCACCCACACACATATAGCCTTACTACCGTCCCGCTTCGTAATCCAAAACGCTGTGATGACCACACAATGTCAAGAGTAAAACAACAAGAAATCTTGTTGTGCATGCTCAGTAATCCAGGTGAGAAAATCAACGAAGAAAGTTGAATCAGTTCATCTGGACAAAGAAATCTCCGGATTTATTGTGCATAAGCCAACCTACTTCTGCGATTACAGACGGGCTGGCTAGATGTGGCACAGTTACGTAAGAGACTACCTGGGTCACCATGAATACCCCTGTCAGCCAAAGAAACGGTTCTTAAGTTTTACGGAGGCATTAACGTCCGTGCAGGACGACATTCTATAACAATATTTACCGAGGGAAGCGGACCTGTAATACGTTTAGTTCTCGCGATAGCCGATTTAACGCAACACGCAAACAGCTGTTCGCATCTTACACGCTAGCAAGACAACAGTCACAGCAATTTTAAGAAAACGAGATATTAACGACGATGCGCAAAATATATTTAGGGTTTTTTTTTGGTTCCGTTGATTTAGCAATGTGCCATTTATTCAACGTTTAGGTGTAACTTTATGGGGTTCGCATCGGTCATATTCGCGACCGCGTTAAATCCAGATGTCGTGCAATAAGCTCACTGCTACTCCAAACTTAACTTGGGTGAAGGATTCGTCCTAATTCAAATACGCTTTAAGTAGATAGTGACATCGAGTGCCAATACGAACCTTTCAGTTCTGAGGTGGTTCTCATCTTATCGCGTATTGACAACTGCAGGGGGAACGACGACTCAACAAGTTGGGA